>NC_053028.1:433064229-433208546 GCF_003073215.2 Triticum urartu | reverse complement strand
CAAGCTTAGGCTCTTGCCACTCCTTGTTCCATAATCCATCAAATATTTACCCAAAACTTGAAAACTTCACAACACAAAACTCAAAATAGAAAATCTCGTGAGCTCCGTTAGCGAAAGAAAACAAAATACCACTTCAAGGTACTGTAATGAACTCATTCTTTATTTATATTGGTGTTAACCCTACTGTATTCCAACTTTTCTATGGTTTATAAAGTATTTTACTAGCCATAGATTCATCAAAATAAGCAAACAACACACAAAAAACAGAATCTGTCAAAAACAGAACAGTCTGTAGTAATCTGTAGCTAGCGCAAGATCTGGAACCCCAAAAATACTAAAATAAATTTATGGACGTGAGGAATTTATCTATTAATCATCTGCAAAAATAATTAACTAAATAGCACTTTCCAAATAAAAATTGAAGCAGTTCTCGTGAGTGCTAAAGTTTCTGTTTTTTACAGCAAGTGTAACAAGACTTTCCCAAGTCTTCCCAACGGTTCTACTTGGCACAAACACTAATTAAACACAAAAAACACAACCAAAACAGAGTATAGACAATTTATTTATTACTAAACAGGAGCAAAAAGCAAGGAATAAAAATAAAATTGGGTTGCCTCCCAACAAGCGCTATCGTTTAACGCCCCTAGCTAGGCATAACAAGCAAGGATAGATCTAGGTATTGCCATAATAATAAGATAGATCATTAAAACTCATTTCATATTCTCTACGTTCGGCGGCAAGTTTTCTTTGAGGCAAGCAAAAGTAATCAAAAGGGCTAAATTTAATGGGACAAAAGTCCCCAAGATCAACCTTGGGAGGTATAGGTTCCTCCTTTGGTCCTTCATATTGCACAACCAATTCATCATTATAAGCATTCTTTTGACAGAACTTTGTGAGCCTTTATTCAAGAGAATATCCTAGTTCATTATTTCGAATAGCCAAATCATCATTAAGTTCAGAAATTCTATCAACTAAAACATTGGTAGGAACCCTTTTTCTAAGATTTTCATTGAAAGCAACATAGTCTAGAGATTGAAAACGCATTATTTCTTCTTGATCAAAGAGGATGGCCTCTATGGGAGGACGGCAAGCATCCACCCTATAATGTGCAAAGATTTATTTGGCCTCTTGTATTATGAATCTAAACTCATGAGCCAAAAAGATAGTAGCGGCACGCTTAACAAAAGAATGCTCAATATTAGAAAATTCTAGGAAAATCCTTTGTATGCAAGGATGCATGTGCATGAATTGTCTTTCAAGTTCAACTACAAGCATGGCAATAGCGTCCGCAAGACTACTAGTTCTATGAAGGATAGAACTACCCATAGAAGGTAAAGCACCTGCACAAGTAAAGAAATCTTGAATAACTCCTTTTCCAATAATATTACCACTACCAACACGGAATTTTTTTGTATGTAAGATGGTGGGTTCTTTAGCAGGAGCATCAGAATTTTTCATGATATTATTATTGTCCATATCGACAATAATTTCCCCAATTTCAGACATAGAGGCAGAAGGTAAAGGACTAGCCATAACGACAAGCAAACGAACACATAAGCAAACAAAAAGCAAGCGGACAAAAAAGAGGCAAATAAAGAAAGAGAGGGAGGATAGAGAGAGAGGGCGAATAAAACGGCAAGGGTGAAGTGGGGGAGAGGAAAATGAGAGGCAAATGGCAAATAATGTAATGTGGGAGATAAGGGTATGTGATGGGTACTTGGTATACTGACTTTTGTATAGACCTCCCCAGCAACGGCGCCAGAAATCCTTCTTGCTACCTCTTGAGCACTGCGTTGGTTTTCCCCGAAGAGGAAGGGATGATGCAGCAAAGTAGCGTAAGTATTTCCCTCAGTTTTTTAGAACCAAGGTATCAATCCAGTAGGAGGCTACGCGCCAGTCCCTCGTACCTGCACAAAACAAATAAATCCTCGCAACCAACGCGATAAGGGGTTGGCAATCCCTACACGGCCACTTACGAGAGTGAGATCTGATAGATATGATAAGATAATATTTTTGGTATTTTTGTGATAAAGATGCAAAGTAAAATAAAAGCAAAGTAAAAATTAAAGGAAATAACTAAGTAGTAGGAGATTAATATGATGAAGATAGACCCGGGGGCCATAGGTTTCACTAGTGGCTTCTCTCGAGAGCATAAGTATTCTACAGTGGGTGAACAAATTACCCTTGAGCAATTGACAGAATTGAGCATAGTTATGAGAATATCTAGGCATGATCATGTATATAGGCATCATGTCCGAGACAAGTAGACCGACTCCTGCCTGCATCTACTACTATTACTCCACTCATCGACCGCTATCCAACATGCATCTAGAGTATTAAGTTAATGAAAACAGAGTAACGCCTTAAGCAAGATGACATGATGTAGAGGGATAAACTCATGCAATATGATGAAAACCCCATCTTGTTATCCTCGATGGCAACAATACAATACGTGCCTTGCTGCCCCTACTGTCGCTGGGAAAGGACACCGCAAGATTGAACCCAAAGCTAAGCACTTCTCCCATTGCAAGAAAGATCAATCTAGTAGGCCAAACCAAATTGATAATTCGAAGAGACTTGCAAAGATAACCAATCATACATAAAAGAATTCAGAGAAGATTCAAATATTGTTCATAGATAGACTTGATCATAAACCCACAATTCATCGGTCTCAACAAACACACCGCAAAAAGAAGGTTACATCGAATAGTTCTCCACAAGAGAGGGGGAGAACATTGTATTGAGATCCAAAAAGAGAGAAGAAGTCATCTAGCTAATAATTATGGACCCATAGGTCTGAGGTGAACTACTCACACTTCATCGGAGGGGCTATGGTGTTGATGTAGAAGCCCTCCGTGATCGATGCCCCCTCCGGCGGAGCTCCGGAATAGGCCCCAAGATGGGATCTCGTGGATACAGAAAGTTGCGGTGGTGGAATTAGGGTTTTGGCTCCGTATCTGATCGTTTGGGGGTACATAGGTATATATAGGAGGAAGGAGTATGTCGGTGGAGCAACAGGGGGCCCACGAGGGTGGAGGGCCCGCCTGGGGGGTAGGCGTGCCCCCCTACCTCGTGGCCTCCTCTTTTGTGTCTTGACATAGGGTCTAAGTCTCCTGGGTCTTGTTCGTTGAGAAAATCACGTTCCTGAAGGTTTTATTCCGTTTGTACTCGGTTTGATATTCCTTTTCTTCGAAACCCTAAAACAGGCAAAAAGCAACAATTCTGGGCTGGGCCTCCGGTTAATAGGTTAGTCCCAAAAATAATATAAAAGTGGATAATAAAGCCCAATATTGTCAAAAACAGTAGATAATATAGCATGGATCAATCAAAAATTATAGATACGTTGGAGACGTATCAGTAGCTTTTGGCTAGGCCACTAAGGCCGTATTCTTCGGCGACCAGGACTTCGGTCCATCTGCCGTTGAGTAGGTCTTGGTCAGCTTGAAGCTGCTGCTGCTTCTTTTTCAGGCTCCTTGCCGTAGCTATCAGCCTGCGCTTGAAGCGCTCTTGCTCGAACGGCTCTTCGGGTACGATGAAGTCTTCGTCGCCGAGGCTTACCTCATCTTCGGAGAGCGGAAGGTAGTTGTCGTCCTCTGAACCGTTGCTGGGTGGGGCCTGTTCATCTGGGTTGGCTTGCCCGTTTTCCTGTTCCTCCTGCTCGGATATTGCTCCCACAGGGTCTTCATTGCTTTCCGCGCGGTCCGGAGTACTATTTTCTCCAGTGCCATCGTTGCTATGGCGTGACTTGGGGCGGCATTTGGGGCGCCAGAATTTAGACTGTGTCTCGGGAGTTTTAACTGGATCTCCTTTGTCCTTGCTGCGAGGCTTTTTAAGTGTATCGATCATGTACACGTCATATGAAGGGGTGGCCGTCCCACGCCTGATGACTGGCGGGTCTTGGCCTTGCTCCTTATCGGCATCGTCGTCTATGCCATCAATGTCTTCGGAGCCAGAAGCAGGCATGTCAGTTAAGTCCTCGACGGTGGCTATGAAGTGGGTGGCGGGTGGGAAGTGAAATTCTCCATTGTCAGCCTCTAGCTCGAACCGGACATAGTTCGGCCGTGAGTCCCCCATCGGGGACAATTTTTTCAACGAATTCAGCACATCGCCGAAGGGCGAGTGTTGGAAGACATCTGCGGCGCTAAACTCGATGACTGGTAACCGATCCAGCTCGGTGTCCGGGAGTGCTCAAGGTTCGGCACTTATAGTCGGAAACGAGTCCAAAATTCCATTGACACTGATATTGCCTGGTGTTGAGTTTGTGTGCGGCTCCAACACCGCGGACTCTGTGGCATCGGATGGTGCAAACTACTCCGGATCTAAGGTCGTAGCAGTTATAGGAACCATCTCCAGAACCTGGTCCGATGACAGATTTAGGTCATGTTCATCGGAGCGAGGGGGAGCGATCGCCGCGGTCTCAAATCCATTGAAGATCAAGTGTCCACGGATATTCGTGACATAGTTCAAGCTTCCAAATCTGACCTGGTGGCCAGGGGCATAGCTATCGATCTGCTCCAGATGGCCAGGTGAGTTGGCCCGCAGTACGAAGCCGCCGAACACGAAAATCTGTCCGGGGAGGAAGGTTTCTCTTTGGACAGCGTCACTATAGACGATTGAACGGGCCATCGAACCTTTCATCGACGACACGGTGGAACTCTCAATGAAAGCACCAATGTCGGTGTCAAAACCGGCGGATCTTGGGTAGGGGGTCCCGAACTGTGCGTCTAGGATCGATGGTAATAGGAGACGGGGAACACGATGTTTACCCATGTTCGGGCCCTCTCTATGGAGGTAATACCCTACTTCCGACTTGATTGATCTTGATGAATATGAGTATTCCAAGAGTTGATCTACCACGAGATCGTAATGGCTAAACCCTAGACGCCTAGCTGTATGACTATGGTAATGAATATATCCTTTCCGGACTAACCCCTCCAGTTTATATAGACACTAGGGGGGAATCTAGGGTTACATAGAGTCGGTTACATAAGAAGGAATCTTCATAGTTGGTCGCCAAGCTTGCCCTCCACGACAAGGAGAGTCCAATCCGGACGCGGGTACAGTCTTCGGCCTTCATGTCTTCACAGCCCATCAGTCCGGCCCATGGATAACAGGTCGGACACCCGAGGACCCCTTAGTCCAGGACTCCCTCAGGGCCCACGAGGGTGGAGGCGTGCCTACCCCCTGGGGGCTGATAACCCACAAGTATAGGGGATCGCAACAGTTTTCGAGGGTAGAGTATTCAATCCAAATTTATTGATTCGACACAAGGGGAGCCAAAGAATATTCTCAAGTATTAATAGTTGAGTTTTCAATTCAAACGCACCTGAAAGACTTAATATCTGCAGCAAAGTATTTAGTAGCAAAGTAATATGATAGTAATGGTAATAGTGGAAAAAGTAACAGTATTGGTTTTGTAGTGATTGTAACAGTGGCAACGGAAAAGTAATTAAGCAAAGATCAATAAATGATCAAAGCTCGTAGGCAATGGATCAGTGATGGATGATTATGTCGGATGTGATTCCTCATGCAACAGTTATAACATAGGATGACACAGAACTAGCTCCAATTCATCAATGTAATGTAGGCATGTATTCCGAATATAGTCATACGTGCTTATGGAAAAGAACTTGCATGACATCTTTTGTCCTACCCTCCCATGGTAGCGGGGTCCTATTGGAAACTAAGGGATATTAAGGCCTCCTTTTAATAGAGTACCGGACCAAAGCATTAACACTTAGTGAATACATGAACTCCTCAAACTACGGTCATCACCGGGAGTGGTCCCGATTATTGTCACTTCGGGGTTACCGGATCATAACACATAGTAGGTGACTATTGACTTGCAAGATAGGATCAAGAACTCACATATATTCATGAAAACATAATAGATTCATATCTGAAATCATGGCACTCAGGCCCTAGTGACAAGCATTAAGCATAGCAAAGTCATAGCAACATCAATCTCAGAACATAATGGATACTAGGGATCAAACCCTAACAAAACTAACTCGATTACATGATAAATCTCATCCAACCCATCACCGTCCAGTAAGCCTACGATGGAATTACTCACGCACGGCGGTGAGCATCATGAAATTGGTGATGGAGGAAGGTTGATGATGACGATGGCGACCGATTCCCCTCTCCGGAGCCCCGAACGGACTCTAGATCAGCCCTCCCAAGAGAGATTAGGGCTTGGCGGCGGCTCCATTCGTGAAACACGATGAATCATTCTCTCTGATTTTTTCTCCCCAAACATGAATATATAGAGTTGAAGTTGAGGTCGGTGGAGCACCAGGAGGCCCACGAGGCAGGGGGCGCGCCTCCCACCCTCGTGAACAGGGCGTGGGCCCCCTAGCCTTGATTCTTTCGCCAGTATTTTTTATATATTCCAAAAATATTCTCCGTTGATTTTCAGGTCATTTCCAGAACTTTTATTTCTGCACAAAAGTAACACCATGGCAATTCTCTTGAAAACAGCGTCAGTCTGGGTTAGTTCCATTCAAATCATGCAAGTTAGAGTCCAAAACAAGGGCAAAAGTGTTTGGAAAAGTAGATACGATGGAGACGTATCAGGGGCACCCCCTGCCTCGTGGAAGCTTCACGGACTTCCAGACGTGTACTCCAAGTCTCCTGGGTTGCGTTTGTTCCAAGAAAGATCCTCATGAAGGTTTTGTTCCGTCTGGATTCTGTTTGATATTCCTTTTCTGTGAAACACTGAAATAGGCAAAAAAAAACAACAATTTGCACTTGGCCTGCGGTTAATAGGTTTGTCCCAAAAATAATATAAAAGTGCATATTAAAGCCCATTAAACATCCAAAACAGATAATATAATAGCATGGAACAATCAAAAATTATAGATACATTGGAGACATATCAAGCATCCCCAAGCTTAATTCCTGCTCGTCCTCGAGTAGGTAAATGATAAAAACAGAATTTTTGATGTGGAATGCTTCCTAACATAATTTTCAATGTAATTTTATTTATTGTGGCATGAATATTCAGATCCGAAAGATTCAAGACAAAAGTTTAATATTGACCTAAAAACAATAATACTTTAAGCATACTAACCAAGCAATTATGCCTTCTCAAAATAACATGGCCAAAGAAAGCTATCCCTACAAAATCAAATAGTCTCGCTATGCTCTATCTTCATCACACAAAATATTTAAATCATGCACAACACCGATGACAAGCCAAGCAATTGTTTCATACTTTTGATGTTCTCAAAAAAATTCAATCTTCACGCAATACATGAGCGTGAGCCATGGATATAGCACTATAGGTGGAACAGAATGGTGGTTGTGGAGAATACAAAATGGAGAAGATAGTCTCACATCAACTAGGCATATCAACGGGCTATGGAGATGCCCATCGATAGATATCAATGTGAGTGAGTAGGGATAGCCATGCAATGGACGCACTAGAGCTATAAATGTATGAAAGCTCAACAAAAGAAACTAAGTGGGTGTGCATCCAACTTGCTTGCTCAAGAAGACCTAGGGCATTTTGAGGAAGCCCATTATTGGAATATACAAGCCAAGTTCTATAATGAAAAATTCCCACTAGTATATGAAAGTGACAACATAAGAGACTCTCAATCATGAAGATCATGGTGCTACTTTGAAGCACAAGTGTGGAAAAAGGATAGTAGCATTGCCCCTTCTCTATTTTTCTCTCATTTTTTTATTTGGGACTTTTCCTTTTTTCTCTTTTTTTATGGCCGCTTTTTTTCTTTTTTCTTTATGTTTTGCCCGGAGTCTCATCCCGACTTGTTGGGGGAATCATAGTCTCCATCATCCTTTCCTCACTGGGACAATGCTCTAATATTGATGATCATCACACTTTTATTTACTTACAACTCAAAAATTAAAACTCGATACTTAGAACAAAATATGACTCTATGTGAATGCCTCCGGCGGTGTACCGGGATGTGCAATTAATCAAGAGTGAAATGTATGAAAAATTATGAACGGTGGCTTTGCCACAAATACGATGTCAACTACATGATCATGCAAAGCAATATGACAATGATGGAGCGTGTCATAATAAACGAAACGGTGGAAAGTTCATGGCAATATATCTCAGAATGGCTATGGAAATGCCATAATAGGTAGGTATGGTGGCTGTTTTCAGGAAGGTAAATGGTAGGTTTATGGTACCGGCGAAAGTTGCACGGTACTAGAGAGGCTAGCAATGGTGGAAGGATGAGAGTGCGTACAATCCATGGACTCAACATTAGTCATAGAGAACTCACATACTTATTGCAAAGATCTATTAGTTATCGAAACGAAGTATTACACGCATTCTCCTAGGGGGGTAGATTGGTAGGAAAAGACCATCGCTCGTCCCCGACCGCTACTCATAAGGAAGACAATCAAAAAATAAATCATGCTCCAACTTCATCACATAACGGTTCACCATACGTGCATGCTACGGGAATCACAAACTTTAACACAAGTACCTCTCAAATTCACAACTACTCAACTAGAATGACTCTAATATCACCATCTTCATATCTCAAAACAATCATAAAGAATCAAACTTCTCATAGTATTCAATGCACTTTATATGAAAGTTTTTTTTATTATACCCATCTTGGATGCCTATCATATTAGGACTAATTTTATAGCCAAAGCAAATTACCATGCTGTTCTAAAGGACTCTCAAAATAATATAAGTGAAGCATGAGAGATCAATAATTTCTATAAAATAAAACCACCACCGTGCTCTAAAAAGATATAAGTGAAGCACTAGAGCAAAATTATCTAGCTCAAAAGATATAAGTGAAGCACATAGAGTATTCTAATAAATTCCGATTCATATGTGTCTCTCCAAAAGGTGTGTGCAGCAAGGATGATTGTGGTAAAATAAAAAGCAAAGACTTAAATCATACAAGACACTCCAAGCAAAACACATATCATGTGGTGAATAAAAATATAGCCTCAAGTAAAGTTACCGATAGACGAAGACGAAAGAGGGGATGCATTCCGGGGAATCCCCAAGCTTAGGCTTTTGGTTTTCCTTGAATTTTACCTTGGGGTGCCTTGGGCATCCCCAAGATTAGGCTCCTTCCACTCCTTGTTCCAAAATCCATCAAATCTTTACCCAAAACTTGAAAACTTCACAACACAAAACTCAACAGAAAATCTCATGAGCTCCGTTAGTGTAAGAAAACAAACCACCACTTTAAGGTACTATAATGAACTCATTCTTTATTTATATTGGTGTTAAACCTATTGTATTCCAACTTCTCTATGGTTCATACCCCCCGATACTAGCCATAGATGCATCAAAATAAGCAAACAACACGCGAAAAAACAGAATCTGTCAAAAACATAACAGTCTGTAGCAATCTATAGGTTTCGAATACTTCTGTAACTCCAAAAATTCTGAAAAAATAGGACTACCTAAATAATTTATATATTGATCTACTTCAGTTGGAATTGGTATTTTGTCACTCCCTGGTAAAAAAATGAAAATTATTCTCGTGAGCGCATACTTTCTGTTTTTATCAGCAAGATCAAATAACAATCACCCAAGAAGATCCTAAAGGCTTTACTTGGCACAAACACTAATTAAAACATAAAAACACAATCATAACACATGATAGATGATTTATTTATTACTACACAGGAACAAAAATAAAATTGGGTTGCCTCCCAAAAAACGCTATCGTTTAACGCCCCTAGCTAGGCATAAAACCAAGAATAGATCTAGGTATTGTCATCTTTTCCCTTTTGGTGGTAAAGGGAGACTTTCTTATCCAAATCACTTATATTCCTATCTTGTGAAAGCATGTGGCCATTAATGCTAGAAGAAAGATTAAGCACACTACGAAAATTTACATCTAAGCTAGCCTTCATCTCTTTGATAATTTCATTTTGATAAAAACACAAAAGAGAGGTGGATTCAACTTTTTCACTCATGGGATGCCCAAATATAGCTTTCATATTTTTGTATGTATCGATGGCATACCCCTCAAGAAAACCTTCTTCAAAGATAGAATCTAAAACTTGCTTGAAATAAGAGGGCAAGCCAACATAAAAGCCACAATTCATCAGATCTCGGCAAACACACCGCAAAAGAGTATTACATCGAATAGATGTCCAAGAACATTGAGGAGAACTTTGTATTGAGAACCAAAGAGAGAGAAGAAGCCATCTAGCTAGTAACTATGGACCCGAAGGTCTGTGGTAAACTACTCACACATCATCGGAGAGGCTATGGTGTTGATGTAGAAGCCCTTCGTGATCGAATCCCCCTCCGACAGATCACCGGAAAAGGCCCCAGATGGGATCTCACGGGTACAGAAGGTTGCAGCAGTGGAAAAGTGGTTTCGTGGCTCTCATGGATGTTTTTAGGGTACATGGGTATATATAGGCGAAAGAAGTATGTCGGTGGAGCTTTGTGGGGCCCACGAGGGAGGGGACGCGCCTACCCCCCCTGGGCGCGCCCCCTGCCTCGTGGAAGCTTCATGGACTTCCATACTTGTACTCCAAGTCTCCTGGGTTGCGTTTGTTCCAAGAAAGATCCTTGCGAAGGTTTCGTTCCGTTTGGATTCCGTTTGATATTCCTTTTCTGCGAAACACTGAAATAGGCAAAAAAAACAGCAATTTGCACTAGGCCTCCGGTTAATAGGTTAGTCCCAAAAATAATATAAAAGTGCATATTAAAGCCCATTAAACATCCAAAACAAATAATATAATAGCATGGAACAATCAAAAATTATAGATACGTTGGAGACGTATCATCTATCTTCTGCAGTGGTCGGGCATTGAGTCTGACTCAACTTCACACCTTGTAACATAGGCAAGAACCCTTTCTTTGCTTGATCCATTTTGAACTTCTTCAAAACTTTATCAAGGTATGTGCTTTGTGAAAGTCCAATTAAGTGTCTTGATCTATCTCTATAGATCTTGATGCCTAATATATAAGCAGCTTCACCGAGGTCTTTCATTGAAAAATTCTTATTCAAGTATCCTTTTATGCTATTTAGAAATTCAGTATCATTTCTGATCAACAATATGTCATCCACATATAATATCATAAATGCTACAGAGCTCCCACTCACTTTCTTGTAAATACAAACTTCTCCAAAAGTCTGTATAAAACCATATGCTTTGATCACAGTATTAAAGTGCATATTCCAACTCCGAGATGCTTGCACCAGTCCATAAATGGATCGCTGGAGCTTGCACACTTTGTTAGCACCTTTTGGATTGACAAAACCTTCTGGTTGCATCATATACAACTCTTCTTTAAGATATCCATTAAGGAATGCAGTTTTGACATCCATTTGCCAAATTTCATAATCATAAAATGCGGCAATTGCTAACATGATTCGGATGGACTTAAGCATCTCTACGAGTGAGAAGGTCTCATCGTAGTCAACTCCTTGAACTTGTCGAAAACCTTTCGCAACAAGTCGAGCTTTGTAGACAGTAGCATTACCGTCAACGTCAGTATTCTTCTTGAAGATCCATTTATTCTCTATGGCTTGCCGATCATCGGGCAAGTCAACCAAAGTCCACACTTTGTTTTCATACATGGACCCCATCTCAGATTTCATGGCCTCAAGCCAATTCGGGGAATCTGGGCTCATCATCGCATCCTCATAGTTTGTAGGTTCATCATGGTCAAGTAACATGACCTCCAGAACAGGATTATCGTACCACTCTGGTGCGGATCTTACTCTGGTTGACCTATGAGGTTCGGTAGTAACTTGATCAGAAGTTTCATGATCATCATCATTAGCTTCCTCACTAATTGGTGTAGCAATCACTGGAACTGATTTCTATGATGAACTACTTTCCAATAAGGGAGCAGGTATAATTACCTCATCAAGTTCTACTTTCCTCCCACTCACTTCTTTCGAGAGAAACTCTTTTTCTAGAAAGGATCCATTGTTAGCAACGAATATCTTGCCTTCGGATCTGTGATAGAAGGTGTACCCAACAGTCTCCTTTGGGTATCCTATGAAGACACATTTCTATGATTTGGGTTCGAGCTTATCAGGTTGAACCTTTTTCACATAAGCATCGCAACCCCAAATTTTAAGAAACAACAACTTGGGTTTCTTGCCAAACCACAGTTCATATGGTGTCGTCTCAACGGATTTAGATGGTGCCCTATTTAACATGAATGCAGTCGTCTCTAAAGCATAACCCCAAAATGATAGCGGCAAATCAGTAAGAGACATCATAGATCGCACCATATCTAATAAAGTGCAGTTACGACATTCAGATACACCATTACGTTGTGGTGTTCTGGGTGGCCTGAGTTGTGAAACTATTCCACATTATTTCAAATGAAGACCAAACTCGTAACTCAAATATTCACCTCCACAACCAGATCGTAGAAATTTTATTTTCTTGTTATGATGATTTTCCACTTCACTCTGAAATTCTTTGAACTTTTCAAATGTTTCAGACTTCTGTTTCATCAAGTAGATATACCCATATCTGCTCAAATCATCTGTGAAGGTCAGAAAATAAGATACTCGCCGCGAGCATCAACACTCATCGGATTGCATATATCAGTATGTGTTATTTCCAACAAGTCTATTGCTCGCTCCATTGTTCCGGAGAACGGAGTCTTAGTCATCTTTCCCATGAGGCATGGTTCGCAAGCATCAAGTGATTCATAATCAAGTGATTCCAAAAACCCATCAGCATGGAGTTTCTTCATGCACTTTACACCGATATGACCCAAACAGCAGTGCCACAAATAAGTTGCACTATCATTATTAAACTTATATCTTTTGGCTTCAATACTATGAATATGTGTATCACTACTATCGAGATTCAATAAAAATAGACCACTCATCAAGGGTGCATGAGCATAAAAGATATTACTCATATAAATAGAACAACCATTATTCTCTGATTTAAATGAATAACCGTCTCGCATCAAACAAGATCTGGATATAATGTTCATGCTTAACGCTGGCACCAAATAACAATTATTCAGGTCTAAAACTAATCCCGAAGGTAGATGTAGAGGTACCGTGCCGACGGCGATCACATCGATTTTGGAACCATTTCCCACGCGCATTGTCACCTCGTCCTTAGCCAATCTTCACTTAATCCGTAGCCCCTGTTTCGAGTTGCAAATATGAGCAACAGAACCAGTATCAAATACCTAGGCGCTACTACGAGCATTAGTAAGGTACACATCAATAACATGTATATCAAATATACCTTTCACTTTGCCATCCTTCTTATCCTCCAAATACCTAGGGCAGTTCCGCTTCCAGTGACCAGTCCCTTTGCAGTAGAAGCACTCAGTCTTCGGCTTAGGTCCAGACTTGGGCTTCTTCACTTGAGCAGAAACTTGCTTGCCATTCTTTTTGAAGTTCCCCTTCTTCCCTTTTCCCTTTTTCTTGAAACTAGTGGTCTTGTTAACCACCAACACTTGATGCTCCTTCTTGATTTCTACCTCCGCAGCTTTTAGCATTGCGAAGAGCTCCGAAATTTTCTTATCCATCCTTTGCATATTATAGTTCATCACGAAGCTTTTTTAGCTTGGTGGCAGTGATTGAAGAACTCTGTCAATGACACTATCATTAGGAAGATTAACTCTCAGTTGAGTCAAGTGGTTGTGGTACCCAGAAATTCTGAGTATATGTTCACTGACAGAACTATTCTCCTCCATCTTGCAGCTATAGAACTTATTGGAGACTTCATATCTCTCAATCCGGGCATTTTCTTGAAATATTAACTTCAACTCCTAGAACATCTCATATGCTCCATGACATTCAAAACATCGTTGAAGTCCCGGTTCTAAGACGTAAAGCATGGCACACTGAACTATCGAGTAGTCATCAGCTTTGCTCTGCCAGATGTTCTTAACATCATCAGTAGCATCTGCAGCAGGCCTAGCACCTAGTGGTGCTTCCAGGACGTAATTCTTCTGTGTAGCAACGAGGATAATCCTCAAGTTACGGACCCAGTCCGTGCAGTTGCTACCATCATCTTTCAACTTAGCTTTCTCTAGGAACGCATTAAAATTCAAAGGAACAGAAGCACGGGCCATTTATCTACAACAACATAGACATGCAAAATACTATCAGGTACTAAGTTCATGATAAATTAATGTTCAATTAATCATATTACTTAAGAACTCCCATTTAGATAGGCATCCCTCTAATCATCTAAGTGATCACGTGATCCATATCAACTAAACCATGTTCGATCATCACGTGAGATGGAGTAGTTTTCAATGGTGAACATCACTATGTTGATCATATCTACTATATGATTCACGCTCGTCCTTTCGGTCTCAGTGTTCCGAGGCCATATTTGCATATGCTAGGCTCATCAAGTTTAACCCGAGTATTCTGTGTGTGCAAAACTAGCTTGCACCCGTTGTATGTGAACGTAGAGCTTATCACACCCAATCATCACGTGGTGCCTCGGCACGATGATACGTCCATTTTGCATCATGCTTTTATATCGATATTTATTGCATTATGGGTTGTTATTACACATTATGTCACAATACTTATGCCTATTCTCTCTTATTTTACAAGGTTTACATGAAGAGGGAGAATACCTGCAGCTGGGATTCTGGGCTGGAAAAGGAGCAAATATTAGAGACCTATTCTGCACAGCTCCAAAAGTCCTGAAACTTCATGGAAGACATTTTCAGAATATATAAAAAATACTCAGCGGAAGAGATTCACCGGGGGGCGCACCCTGCCCACGAGGGTGGGGGGCGCGCCCTACCCCCCTGGGCGCGCCCCCTACCTCGTTGGCCCCCTGGTGGCCCTCCGGTGGCCATCTTCTGCTATATGAAGTCTTTCGATGGGAAAAAATAATAAGCCATCTTCTCAGACGAAACTCCGCCGCCACGTGGCAGAACTTTGGCGGAACCAATCTAGGGCTCTGGCGGAGCTGTTCTGCCAGGGAAACTTCCCTCCCGGAGGGGGAAATCATCGCCATCGTCATCACCAACACTCCTCTCATCGGGAGAGGGCAATCTCCATCAACATCTTCATCAGCACCATCTCCTCTCAAAACCCTAGTTCATCTCTTGTATCCAATTCTTGTCTCCAAGTCCGGGATTGGTGCTAGTAGGTTGCTAGTAGTGTTAATTACTCCTTGTAGTTGATGCTAGTTGGCTTAATTGGTGGAAGATCATATATTCAGATCCTATATGCATATTAATACCCCTCTGATTATGAACATGTTTATGCTTTGTGAGTAGTTACTTTTGTTCCTGAGGACATGGGAGAAGTCTTGCTATTAGTAGTCATGTGAATTTGGTATTCGTTCGATATTTTGATGAGATGTATGTTGTCTCTCCTCTAGTGGTGTTATGTGAACGTCGACTACATGACACTTCACCATTGTTTGGGCCTAGAGGAAGGCATTGGAAGTAATAAGTAGATGATGGGTTGCTATAGTGATACAAGCTTAAACCCTAGTTTATGCGTTGCTTCGTAAGGGGCTGATTTGGATCCATATGTTTCATGCTATGGTTAGGTTTACCTTAATACTTTTGTTGTAGTTGCGGATGCTTGCAATAGAGGTTAATCATAAGTGGGATGCTTGTCCAAGTAAGGGCAGTACCCAAGAATCGGTCCACCCACATACCAAATTATCAAAGTACCGAACGCGAATCATATGAGCGTGATGAAAAATAGCTTGACGATATTCCCATGTGTCCTCTGGAGCGCTTTTCTCTAGATAAGAGTTTGTCCAGGCTTGTCCTTTGCTACAAAAAGGATTGGGCCACCTTGCTGCACTTTATTTACTTTTGTTACTTGTTGCTCGTTACAAATTATCCTATCACAAAACTATCTGTTACCACTTATTTCAGTACTTGCAGAGAATACCTTGCTGGAAACCGCTTATCATTCCCTTCTGCTCCTCGTTGGGTTCGACACTCTTACTTATCGAAAGGACTATGATAGATCCCCTATACTTGTGGGTCATCACACGATGAACTGTAGCAACGGTGCATACTCAAGGAGAACACTTATACCTTGAAATTTAGTGGGAGATCATCTTATAATGCTACTGTCGTACTAAGCAAAATAAGATGCATAAAAGATAAACATCACATGCAATCAAAATAAGTGATATGATATGGCCATATCATCTTGTGCCTTTGATCCCCATCTCCAAAGCACCATCATGATCACCATCGTCACCGGCTTGACACCTTGATCTCCATCGTAGGATCATTGTCGTCTCGCCAACTATTGCTTCTACAACTATCGCTACCGCTTAGTGATAAAGTAAAGCAATTACATGGCAATTTCATTTCATACAATAAAGCGACAACCATATGGCTCGTGCCAGTTGTCGATAACTATTACAAAACATGATCATCTCATACAACAATTTATATAATCACGTCTTGACCATATCACATCACAACATGCCCTGCAAAAACAAGTTAGACGTCCTCTACTTTGTTGTTGCAAGTTTTACGTGGCTACTACGGGCTTCTAGCAAGAACCATTCTTACCTATGCATCAAAACCACAACGATTTTTTGTCAAGTGTGTTGTTTTAACCTTCAACAAGGATAGGGCGTAGTCAAACTCGATTCAACTAAAGCTGGAGAAACAGACACCCACTAGCCACCTGTGTGCGAAGCACGTCGGTAGAACCAGTCTCATGAACGCGGTCATGTAATGTCGGTCTGGGCCGCTTCATCCAACAATACCACTGAATCAAAGTATGACATGTTGGTAAGCAATATGACTATTATCGCCCACAACTCTTTGTGTTCTACCCGTGCATATAACATCTACGCATAGACCTGGCTCTGATACCACTGTTAGGGAACATAGTATTTCAAAAAAATTCCTACGATCACGCAAGATCTATCTAGGAGGTGCATAGCAACGAGCGGGGACGAGTGTGTCTACATACCCTCGTAGACCGAAAGCGGAAGTGTTTAGTAACGCGCTTGATGTAGTCGAACGTCTTCGCGATCCAACCGATCAAGTACCAAACGCACAACACCTCCCCGATCTGCACACGTTCAGCTCGGTGACGTCCCTCGAACTCTCCAATTGAGGCCGAGGGAGAGTTTCATCAGCACGATGGCATGGTGATGGTGATGATGAAGTTACTGACGCAGGGCTTCACCTAAGCACTACGACAATATGACCGAGGTGGAAAACATTGGAGGGGGGCACCGCACACGGCTAAAGATCAACTTGTGTGTCTATGGGGTGCCCCTCCCCCATATATAAAGAAGGGGAGGATGAGGAGGGTCGTCCTCAAGGGGCGCGCCCAAGGGGGGAATCCAACTCCTAGTAGGTGTAGGTTCCCCCCTTTCCTAGTCCTAGTAGGAGAAGAAGGAAGGAGAGGAAGAAGAGAAGAAAAGGGGGGCCGGCCTCCCTAGCCCTAGCCCAATTCGGTTTGGGCTAGGGGGGCACACGCCACACCTTGGCCTGCCTCCTCTTTTCCACCATTAGGCCCATGAGGCCCAATAACTTCCGGGGGGTTCCGGTAACCCCCGGTACTTCAAAACTTATCTGAAACGACCTGAACCATTCCGGTGTCTGAATGTAGCCTTCCAATATATGGATCTTTATGTCTCGAACATTTCAAGACTCCTCGTCATGTCCGTGATCTCATCCGTGACTCCGAACAACCATCGGTACATCAAACCACATAAACTCATAATACGAATCATCATCGAACGTTAAGCGTGTCGACCCTACAGGTTCGAGAACTATGTAGACATGACCGAGACACATCTCCAGTCAATAACCAATAGCAGAACCTGGATGCTCATATTGGTTCCTACATATTCTACGAAGATCTTTATCGGTCAAACCGCACAACAACATACGTTGTTCCCTTTGTCACCGGTATGTTACTTGCCCGAGATTCGATTGTCGGTATTATCATACCTAGTTCAATCTCGTTACCGGCAAGTCTCTTTACTCATTCCGTAATGCATCATCCTGCAACTAACTCATTAGTCACATTGCTTGCAAGGTTTATAGTGATGTGCATTACCGAGAGGGCCTAGAGATACCTCTCCGACAATCGGAGTGACAAATCCTAATCTCGATCTATGCCAATTCAACAAATACCATTGAAGACACCTGTAGAGCATCTTTATAATCATCCAGTTATGTTGTGACGTTTGATAGCACACTAAGTGTTCCTCCGGTATTCGGGAGTTGCATAATCTCATAGTCATAGGAACATGTATAAGTCATGAAGAAAGCAATAGGAATAAACTAAACGATCATAGTGCTAAGCTAACGGATGGGTCTTGTCCATCACATCATTCTCTAGTGATGTGATCCCGTTCATCAAATGACAACACATGTCTATGGCTAGGAAACTTAACCATCTTTGATTAACGAGCTAGTCAAGTAGAGGCATACTAGGGACACTCTGTTTGTCTATGTATTCACACATGTACTAAGTTTCCGGTTAATACAATTCTAGCATGAATAATAAACATTTATCATGATATAAGGAAATATAAATAACAACTTTATTATTGCCTCTAGGGCATATTTCCTTCAGGATAAACATCACATGTAATCAAAATAAGTGATATGATATGGCCATCATCATCTTGCGCCTTTGATCTCCATCTCCAAAGCACCGTCATGATCACCATCGTCACCGGCTTGACACCTTGATCTCCATCGTAGCATCGTTGTCGTCTTCCCAACTATTGCTTCTACGACTATCGCTACCGCTTGGTGATAAAGTAAAGCAATTACATGATGGTTGCATTTCATACAATAAAGCGACAACCATAAGGCTCCTGCCAGTTGCCGATGACTTTTACAAAACATGATCATCTCATACAACAATTTATATATCATCACGTCTTGACCATATCACATCACAACATGCCTGCAAAAACAAGTTAGACGGCTTCTACTTTGTTGTTGCAAGTTTTACGTGGCTGCTATGGGCTTCTAGCAAGAACCGTTCTTACCTACACATCAAAACCACAACGATTTTTCGTCAAGTGTGTTGTTTTAACCTTCAACAAGGACCGGGCATAGTTAAACTCAATTCAACTAAAGTTGGAGAAACAGACACCCGCCAGCCACCTGTGTGCAAAGCACGTCGGTAGAACCAGTCTCATGAACGCGGTCATGTAATGTCGGTCTGGGCCGCTTCATCCAACAATAGCGCCGAATCAAAGTAAGACGTTGCTGGTAAGCAGTATGACTATTATCGCCCACAACTCATTGTGTTCTACTCATGCATATAACATCTATGCATAGACCTGGATCTGATACCACTGTTGGGGAACGCAGTATTTCAAAAAAAATCTACGAGCACGCAAGATCTATCTAGGAGAGGCATAGCAACGAGAGGGGTGTGTCCATGTACCCTCGTAGACCGAAAGTGGAAGCGTTTAGTAACGCGGTTGATGTAGTCGAACGTCTTCGCGATTCCACCGATCCTAGCACCGAACGTACGACACCTCCGTATTCAGCACACAACCAGCTCGATGACGCCCCTTGAGCTCTTGATCTAGTTGAGGACGAGGGAGAGTTTTGTCAGCACGGCGGCGTGTTGACGGTGATGAGGAAGTTACCGGCGCAGGGCTTCTCCTAAGCACTACAACGATATGACTGAGGTGTGTAACTATGGAGGGGCACCACACACGGCTAGGAGAAGACTTGGTGTGCCTTTGGGGTGCCCCCTCCCACGTATATAAAGGAGGGGGGAAGAGGAGGACGGCCCAAGGGGGCGCGCCATAGGGGGGAGTCCCACTTGGACTCCCGATCCAAGTAGGATTCGCCCCCCCCCCTTTCCTATTCCAACTAGGAGAAGGAGGGAAGGAGGAAGAGGAGCGAAGGAAGGAGGGGGGCGCCGCCCCCACCCCTTGTCCAATTCGGATTGGCAAGGGGGGCGCACGTCTCCTCCTGGCCGGCCCTCTCTCTTCTCCACTAAGGCCCATGTTGGCCCATTAACTTCCCGGGGGGTCCGATAACCCCCGGTACTCCGAAACTTATCCGAAACTTCCCGAAACCATTCCGGTGTCTGAATGTAAACTTCCAATATATGAATCTTTACCTCTCGATCATTTCGAGACTCCTCGTCATGTCCGTGATCTCATCTGGGACTCCAAACAATCTTTGGTCGTCAAATCACATAACTCATAATACAAATCGTCATCGAACGTTAAGCGTGCGGACCCTACGGGTTTGAGAACTATGTAGACATGACCGAGACACATCTCCGGTTAATAACCAATAGCGGAACCTGGATGCTCATATTGGCTCCTACATTCTATGAAGATCTTTATCGGTCAAACCACATAACAACATACGTTGTTCCCTTTGTCATCGGTGTGTTACTTGCCCGAGATTCGATCGTCGGTATCATCATACCTAGTTCAATCTCGTTACCGACAAGTCTCTTTACTCATTCTGTAATGCATCATCCCGTAACTAACTCATTAGTCACATTGCTTGCATGGCTTATAGTGAGGTGCATTACCGAGAGGGCCCAGAGATACCTCTCCGATACACGGAGTTACAAATCCTAATATCGATCTATGCCTGTAGGATCTAGAAGTAGATGTGTCTAGAGGGGGGGTGATTAGACACTTAGTGCTAAAGTTGCAATTTTTAAGCTTTTTCGGTTTAAGTGGAGTTTAGGCACAATTTCAACACACACAATACATATCAAGCAAGCATGCAAAGAGTATATGAGCAGCGGAACGTAAAGCATGCAACTTTCAAGAATGTAAAGGGAAGGGTTCGGAGAGATCAAGCGCAATTGGAGACACGGATGTTTTTCCCGTGGTTCGGATAGGTGGTGCTATCCTACATCCACGTTGATGGAGACTTCAACCCACAAAGGGTAACGGTTGCGCGAGTCCACACAGGGCTCCACCCAAGGGCAACGGTTGCGCGAGTCCACACAGGGCTCCACCCACGAAGGGTCCACGAAGAAGCAACCACCCACAAAGGGTCCATGAAGAAGCAACCTTGTCTATCCCACCATGGCCATCGCCCACACAGGACTTGCCTCACTAGCGGTAGATCTTCACGAAGTAGGCGATCTCCTTGCCCTTACAAACTCCTTGGTTCAACTCCACAATCTTGTCGGAGGCTCCCAAGTGACACCTAGCCAATCTAGGAGACACCACTCTCCAAGAAGTAACAAATGGTGTGTAGGTAATGAACTCCTTGCTCTTGTGCTTCAAATGATAGTCTCCCCAACACTCAACTCTCTCTCATAGGATTTGGATTTGGTGGAAAGAGGGTTTTTTGTGGAAAGCAACTTGGGAAGGCTAGAGATCAAGATTCATATGGTAGGAATGGAATGTCTTGATCTCAACACATGAGTAGGTGGTTCTCTCTCAGAACATATGAGTTGGAATGATGTGTGTGTTTTGATGGCTCTCTCTTTGAATGAGAAGGAGGTGGAGGGGTATATATAGCCTCCACACAAAATCCAACCGTTACACAGTTTTCCAATCTCGGTGGGACCGAATAAATAAACTCGGTCGGACCGAAAATGTAAACCTAGTGACCGTTAAAGATTTCGGTGGGACCGACTGGATCAACTCAGTGGGACCGATGTGCTAGGGTTAGGGTAAATCCAAAACTCGGTTTGATCGATTACTCAAACTCGGTGGGACCGATTTGGGTAATAAGTGAAACTAAGATTTGGTAAAGCAAACTCGGTGGTACCAATTGCATATCTCGGTGGGACCGAGAATATTGCAATGGGTAACAGAGAGTTTGCAAGCCCATCTCGGTGAGACCGAGATCCCATCGGTAAGACCGAACTGATTAGGGTTTGGCAGTGGCTTATGACAGGTGAAACTCGGTGGCGCCGGATAGGAAGAATCGGTAGGACCGAGTTTGGCTTAGGGTTTAGGTCATATGTGGATATGGGAAAGTAGTTGAGGATTTTGGAGCATATCATTAAGCACATGAAGCAAGAGGCTCATTAAGCAACACCTCATCCCTCCTTGATAGTATTGGCTTTTCCTATGGACTCAATGTGATCTTGGATCACTAAAATGTAAAAGTGAAGAGTCTTGAGCTTGAAGCTTTAGCCAATCCCTTGTCCTTAGCATCTTGAAGGAGTTCCCACAACCTTTAGTCCATGCCACTCCATTATTGAACTTATCTGAAACATGCTAGATAGAAGTGTTAGTCCAACAAGAGATATGTTGTCATCAATTATCAAAACCACCTAGGGAGCACTTGTGCTTTCAATGCCAACTCAACAAACACCATCAGAGACACCTGTAGAGCATCTTTATAATCACCCAGTAACGTTGTGATGTTTGATAGCACACAAGGTGCTCCTCCGGTATTCGAGAGTTGCATAATCTCATAGTCATATGAACATGTATAAGTCATGAAGAAAGCAATAGCAATAAAACTAAACGATCTTTATGCTAAGCTAATGCGTGGGTCTTGTCCATCACATCATTTTCTAATGATGTGATCCCGTTCATCAAATGACAACACATGTCTATGGTTAGGAAACTTAACCATCTTTGAATAACGAGCTAGTCAAGTAGAGGCATACTAGGGACACTAAGTTTTGTCTATGTATTCACACATGTACTAAGTTTCTGGTTAATACAATTCTAGCATGAATAATAAACATGTATCATGATATAAGGAAATATAAATAACAACTTTATTATTGCCTCTAGGGCATATTTCCTTCACGAGAGGCACTTCCCCGAGCTCTCTGCCCATCGCGGTTGTTTGGTTCTCCTACGCGGGATTATTTCTAGCGGCCGGGTGGGCTGGCCAGAGGCCTCGTCGTCCTGTTGCACCCGGCTAGTTTGATTATCGTGGCTGATCATTTGTGTGACTGCTTGGTTGTTTGGGTGCGCGCAGTTTATGTGCTACTTGATTATTGTGTTCGCCTATGCCGGGGACGTCCGTGTGCCTGGTCACGGGACAATTAGGCCCACACATCCAGACCCTCCAGGTACGGACGTGGATCCTCTGACTTAGAAATCCCTGCCATACCCTGTTGGGGAACGTAGCAGAATTTTAAAATTTTCTACGCATCACCAAGATCAATCTATGGAGTCATCTAGCAACGAGGGAAAGAGGAGTGCATCTACATACCCTCGTAGATCGCGCGCGGAAGCGTTCAAGAGAACGGGGTTGATGGAGTCGTACTCGTCGTGATCCAAATCATCGATGACCTAGCGCCGAACGGACGGCACCTCCGCGTTCAACACACGTACGGTTGGGAAGACGTCTCCTCCAACTTGATCCAGCAAGGGGGGAGGAGAGGTTGATGAAGATCCAGCAGCACGACGGCGTGGTGGTGGAAGCAACGGTGATCTCGGCAGGGCTTCGCCAAGCTCAGGGAGAGGGAGGAGTGTCACGGGAGGAAGAGGGAGGCGCCAGGGGCTAGAGTGCGGCTGCCCTCCCTCCCCCCACTATATATAGGACACCTAGGGGGGCGCCGGCCCTAGGAGATCCAATCTCCAAGGGGGTGCGACGGCCAAGGGGGTGGCTTGCCCCCCAAGCCAAGTGGGGCGCCCCCCACCCCTAGGGTTTCCAACCCTAGGCGCAGGAGAGGCCCATGGGGGCGCACCATCCCACTAGGGGCTGGTTCCCCTCCCACTTTAGCCCATGGGGCCCTCCGGGACAGGTGGCCCCACCCGGTGGACCCCCAGGACCCTTCCGGTGGTCCCGGTACAATACCGATTACCCCCGAAACCTTCCCGATGGTCGAAACTTGACTTCCTATATATAAATCTTCACCTCCGGACCATTCCAGAACTCCTTGTGACATCCGGGATCTCATCTGGGACTCCGAACAACTTTCAGGTTACCGTATACTAATATCTCAACAACCTTAGCGTCACCGAACCTTAAGTGTGTAGACCCTATGGGTTCGGGAGACACGCAGACATGACCGAGACGACTCTCCGGTCAATAACCAATAGCGGGATCTGGATACCCATGTTGGCTCCCACATGCTCCCCGACGATCTCATCGGATGAACCACGATGTCGAGGATTCAATCAATCCGTATACAATTCCCTTTGTCAATCGGTACGTTACTTGCCCGAGACTCGATCGTCGGTATCCCAATACCTCGTTCAATCTCGTTACTGGCAAGTCACTTTACTCGTACCATAATGCATGATCCCGTGATCAACCACTTGGTCACATTGAGCTCATTATGATGATGCTTTACCGAGTGGGCCCAGAGATACCTCTCCGTCATACGGAGTGACAAATCCCAGTCTCGATTCATGCCAACCCAACAGACACTTTCAGAGATACCTATAGTGTACCTTTATAGTCACCCAGTTACATTGTGACATTTGGCACACCCAAAGCACTCCTACGGTATTCGGGAGTTGCACGAGCTCATGGTCTAAGGAAATGATACTTGACATTCGGAAAAGCTATAGCAAACGAACTACACGATCTTTGAGCTATGCTTAGGATTGGGTCTTGTCCATCACATCATTCTCCTAATGATGTGATCTCGTTATCAATGACATCCAATGTCCATAGTCAGGAAACCATGACTATCTTTTGATCAACAAGCTAGTCAACTAGAGGCTCACTAGGGACGTGTTGTGGTCTATGTATTCACACATGTATTACGATTTCCGGATAACACAATTATAGCATGAATAATAGACAATTATCATGAACAAAGAAATATAATAATAACCATTTTATTATTGCCTCTAGGGCATATTTCCAACAGTCTCCCACTTGCACTAGAGTCAATAGTCTAGTTACATTGTGATGAATCAAACACCCATGCAGTTCTGGTGTTGATCATGTTTTGCTCTAGGGAGAGGTTTAGTCAACGGATCTGCCACATTCAGGTCCGTATGTACTTTACAAATATCTATGTCTCCATTTTGAACACTTTCACGAATGGAGTTGAAGCGACGCTTGATATGCCTGGTCTTCCTATGAAACCTGGGCTCCTTGGCAAGGGCAATAGCTCCAGTTTTGTCACATAAGAGAGTCATCGGGCCCGACGCATTGGGTATGACTCCTAGGTCGGTAATGAACTCCTTCACCCAGATTGCCTCTTGTGCTGCCTCCGAGGCTGCCATGTACTCCGCTTCACATGTAGATCCCGCCACAACGCTTTGCTTGCAACTGCACCAGCTTACTGCCCCACCATTCAAAATATACACGTATCCGGTTTGTGACTTAGAGTCATCCAGATCTGTGTCGAAGCTAGCATCGACGTAACCCTTTACGACGAGCTCTTCGTCACCTCCATAAAATAGAAACATATCCTTAGTCCTCTTCAGGTACTTCAGGATATTCTTGACCGTTGTCCAGTGTTCCATGCCGAGATTACTTTGGTACCTTCCTACCAAACTTACGGCAAGGTTTACATCAGGTCTGGTACACAGCATAGCATACATGATAGACCCTATGGCCGAGGCATAGGGGACGACACTCATCTTTTCTCTATCTTCTGCCGTGGTCGGGCATTGAGCCGTGCTCAATCTCGTACCTTGCAATACAGGCAAGAACCCCTTCTTTGACTGATCCATTTTGAACTTCTTCAATATCTTGTCAAGGTACATACTCTGTGAAAGACCAATGAGGCGTCTCGATCTATCTCTATAGATCTTGATGCCTAATATATAAGCAGCTTCTCCAAGATCCTTCATTGAAAAACACTTGTTCACATAGGCCTTTATGCTTTCCAAGAATTCTATATCATTTCCCATCAACAGTATGTCATCCACATACAATATGAGAAATGCTATAGAGCTCCCACTCACTTTCTTGTAAATGCAGGCTTCTCCATAAGTCTGCGTAAACCCAAATGCTTTGATCATCTCATCAAAACGAATGTTCCAACTCCGAGATGCTTGCACCGGCCCATAAATCGAGCGTTGGAGCTTGCACACCTTGTCAGCATTCTTAGGATCGACAAAACCTTCCGGCTGCATCATATACAATTCTTCCTTAAGGAAACCATTAAGGAATGCCGTTTTGACGTCCATTTGCCATATCTCATAATCATAGAATGCGGCAATTGCTAACATGATTCGGATGGACTTCAGCTTCGCTACGGGTGAGAAAGTCTCATTGTAGTCAACCCCTTGAACTTGTCGATAACCCTTAGCGACAAGCCGAGCTTTATAGATGGTTACATTACCATCCGCGTATGTCTTCTTCTTAAAGATCCATTTATTTTCTATGGCTCGCCGATCATCAGGCAAGTCAGTCAAAGTCCATAATTCGTTTTCATACATGGATCCTATCTTGGATTTCATGGCTTCCAGCCATTTGTCGGAATCTGGGCCCGCCATCGCTTCTTCATAGTTCGAAGGTTCACTATTGTCTAACAACATGATTTCTAGGACAGGGTTGCCGTACCACTCTGGTGCGGAACGTGTCCTTGTGGACCTATGAAGTTCAGTAGCAACTTGATCTGAAGTTTCATGATCATCATCATTAACTTCCTCTCTAGTCGGTGCAGGCACCTCAGGAACAATTTCTTGAGCTGCGCCACTTACCGGTTCAAGAGGTAATACTTCATCGAGTTCTACTTTCCTCGCACTTATTTCTTTCGAGAGAAACTCTTCCTCTAGAAAGGATCCATTCTTGGCAACAAAGATCTTGCCTTCGGATCTGAGGTAGAAGGTATACCCAATAGTTTCTTTAGGGTATCCTATGAAGACGCATTTTTCCGACTTGGGTTCGAGCTTTTCAGGTTGAAGTTTCTTGACATAAGCATCGCATCCCCAAACTTTTAGAAATGACAGCTTAGGTTTCTTCCCAAACCATAATTCATACGGTGTCGTCTCAACGGATTTTGACGGAGCCCTATTTAAAGTGAATGCGGCAGTCTCTAAAGCATAGCCCCAAAATGACAGCGGTAAATCGGTAAGAGACATCATAGATCGCACCATATCCAATAGAGTGCGATTACGACGTTCGGACACACCATTACGCTGAGGTGTTCCAGGCGGCGTGAGTTGTGAAACTATTCCACATTTCCTTAAGTGTGTGCCAAATTCATGACTCAAGTATTCTCCCCCACGATCTGATCGCAAGAACTTGATTTTCCTGTCACGTTGATTCTCAACCTCACTCTGAAATTCCTTGAACTTTTCAAAGGTCTCAGACTTGTGTTTCATTAAGTAGACATACCCATATCTACTCAAGTCATCAGTGAGGGTGAGAACATAACGATAGCCACCGCGAGCCTCAACACTCATTGGACCGCACACATTAGTATGTATGATTTCTAATAAGTTGGTTGCTCGCTCCATTGTTCCTGAGAACGGAGTCTTGGTCATTTTACCCATGAGGCATGGTTCGCACGTGTCAAATGATTCGTAATCAAGAGACTCCAAAAGTCCATCTGCATGGAGCTTCTTCATGCGTTTGACACCTATGTGACCAAGGCGGCAGTGCCACAAGTATGTGGGACTATCATTATCAACCTTACATCTTTTGGTATTCACACTATGAATATGTGTAACATTATGCTCGAGATTTATTAAGAATAAACCGTTCACCAGCGGAGCATGACCATAAAACATATCTCTCATATAAATAGAACAACCATTATTCTCGGATTTAAATGAGTAGCCATCTCGAATTAAACGAGATCCTGATACAATGTTCATGCTCAAAGCTGGCACTAAATAACAATTATTGAGGTTTAAAACTAATCCCGTAGGTAAATGTAGAGGCAGCGTGCCGACGGCGATCACATCGACCTTGGAACCATTCCCGACGCGCATCGTCACCTCGTCCTTCGCCAGTCTCCGCTTATTCCGCAGCTCCTGCTTTGAGTTACAAATATGAGCAACCGCACCGGTATCAAATACCCAGGAGCTACTACGAGCACTGGTAAGGTACACATCAATTACATGTATATCGCATATACCTTTAGTGTTGCCGGCCTTCTTGTCCGCTAAGTATTTGGGGCAGTTCCGCTTCCAGTGACCACTTCCCTTGCAATAAAAACACTCAGTCTCAGGCTTGGGTCCATTCTTTGACTTCTTCCCGGCAGCTTGCTTACCGAGCGCGGCAACTCCCTTGCCGTCCTTCTTGAAGTTCTTCTTACCCTTGCCTTTCTTGAACTTAGTGGTTTTATTCACCATCAACACTTGATGTTCCTTTTTGATTTCCACCTCTGTTGATTTCAGCATTGAATATACCTCAGGAATGGTCTTTTCCATCCCCTGCATATTGAAGTTCATCACAAAGCTCTTGTAGCTCGGTGGAAGCGACTGAAGGATTCTGTCAATGACCGCGTCATCCGGGAGATTAACTCCCAGCTGAGTCAAGCGGTTATGCAACCCAGACATTTTGAGTATGTGCTCACTGACAGAACTATTCTCCTCTATCTTACAACTGAAGAACTTGTCGGAGACTTCATATCTCTCGACCCGGGCATGAGCTTGGAAAACCATTTTCAGCTCTTCGAACATCTCATATGCTCCGTGACGCTCAAAACGCTTTTGGAGCCCCGGTTCTAAGCTGTAAAGCATGCCGCACTGAACGAGGGAGTAATCATCAGCACGTGACTGCCAAGCATTCATAACGTCTTGGTTCTCTGGGATGGGTGCGTCACCTAGCGGTGCTTCTAGGACATAATCTTTCTTGGCAGCTATGAGGATGATTCTCAGGTTCCGGACCCAGTCCGTATAGTTGTTGCCATCATCTTTCAGCTTGGTTTTCTCTAGGAACGCGTTGAATTTGAGGGCAACATTAGCGTGGGCCATTTGATCTACAAGACATAGTGTAAAGATTTTAGACTAATTTCATGATAATTAAGTTCATCTAATCAAATTATTCAATGAACTCCCACTCAGATAGACATCCCTCTAGTCATCTAAGTGAAACATGATCCGAGTTAACTAGGCCGTGTCCGATCATCACGTGAGATGGACTAGTCAACATCGGTGAACATCTTCATGTTGATCGTATCTTCTATACGACTCATGCTCGACCTTTCGGTCTTCCGTGTGTTTGAGGCCATGTCTGTACATGCTAGGCTCGTCAAGTCAACCTAAGTGTATTGCGTGTGTAAATCTGGCTTACACTCATTGTATTCGAACGTTAGAATCTATCACACCCAATCATCACGTGGTGCTTTGAAACAATGAACCTTCGCAATGGTGCACAGTTAGGGGGAACACTTTCTTGAAATTATTACGAGGGATCATCTTATTTAAGCTACCGTCGTTCTAAGCAAATAAGATGTAAAACATGATAAACATCACATGCAATCAAATAGTGACATGATATGGCCAACATCATTTGCTCCTTTTGATCTCCATCTTCGGGGCTCCATGATCATCGTTGTCGCCGACATGACACCATGATCTCCATCATCGTGTCTTCTTGAAGTTGTCTCGTCATCTATCACTTCTACTACTATGGCTAACGCTTTAGCAATAAAGTAAAGTAATTACATGACGTTTATGTTGACACGCAGGTCATAAATAAATAAAGACAACTCCTATGGCTCCTGCTAGTTGTCATACTCATCGACATGCAAGTCGTGATTCCTATTACAAGAACATGATCAATCTCATACATCACATATACCATTCATCACATCCTTTTGGCCATATCACATCACACGGCACATGCTGCAAAACAAGTTAGACGTCCTCTAATTGTTGTTGCAAGTTTTTACATGGCTGCTATAGGTTTCTAGCAAGAACATTTCTTACCTACGCCAAAACCACAACGTGATATGCCAATTTCTATTTACCCTTCATAAGGACCCTTTTCATCGAATCCGATCCGACTAAAGTGGGAGAGACAGACACCCACTAGCCACCTTATGCAACTAGTGCATGTCAATCGGTGGAACCAGTCTCACGTAAGCGTACGTGTAAGGTCGGTCCGGGCCGCTTCATCCCACGATGCCGCCAAATCAAGATAAGACTAGTAACGGCGAGCAAATTGACAATATCGACGCCCACAACTGCTTTGTGTTCTACTCGTGCATAGAAACTACGCATAGACCTAGCTCATGATGCCACTGTTGGGGAACGTCGCAGAATTTTAAAATTTTCTACGCATCACCAAGATCAATCTATGGAGTCATCTAGAAACCAGGAAGAGAGGAGTGCATCTACATACCCTTGTAGATCGCGCGCGGAAGCGTTCAAGAGAACGGGGTTGATGGAGTTGTACTCGTCGTGATCAAATCACCGATGACCTAGCGCCGAACGGACAGCACCTCCGCGTTCAACACACGTACGGTTGGGAAGACGTCTCCTCCAACTTGATCCAGCAAGGGGGAAGGAGAGGTTGATGAAGATCCATCAGCACGACGGCGTGGTGGTGGAAGCAACGGTGATCTCGGCAGGGCTTCGCCAAGCTCAGGGAGAGGGAGGAGTGTCACGGGAGGGAGAGGGAGGCGCCAGGGGCTAGGGTGCGGCTGCCCTCCCTCCCCCACTATATATAGGACCCCTAGGGGGGCGCCGGCCCTAGGAGATCCAATCTCCAAGTGGGGGCGGCGGCCAAGGGGGTGGCTTGCCCCCCAAGCCAAGTGGAGCGCCCCCCACCCCTAGGGTTTCCAACCCTAGGCGCAGGAGAGGCCCATGGGGGGCGCACCAGCCCACTAGGGGCTGGTTCCCCTCCCACTTTAGCCCATGGTGCCCTCCGGGATAGGTGGCCCCACCCGGTGGACCCCCGGGACCCTTCCGGTGGTCCCGGTACAATACCGATTACCCCCGAAACCTTCCCGATGGCCGAAACTTGACTTCCTATATATAAATCTTCACCTCCGGACCATTCCGAAACTCCTCGTGACGTCCGGGATCTCATCCGGGACTCCGAACAACTTTCGGGTTACCGTATAATAATATCTCAACAACCTTAGCGTCACCGAACCTTAAGTGTGTAGACCCTACGGGTTCGGGAGACACGCAGACATGACCGAGACGACTCTCCGGTCAATAACCAACAACGGGATCTGGATACCCATGTTGGCTCCCACATGCTCCTCGATGATCTCATCAGATGAACCACGATGTCGAGGATTCAATCAATCCGTATACAATTCCCTTTGTCAATCGGTACGTTACTTGCCCGAGACTCGATCGTCGGTATCCCAATACCTCGTTCAATCTCATTACCGGCAAGTCACTTTACTCGTACCGTAATGCATGATCCCGTAATCAACCACTTGGTCACATTGAGCTCATTATGATGATGCATTACCGAGTGGGCCCAGAGATACCTCTCCGTCATACGGAGTGACAAATCCCAGTCTCGATTCGTGCCAACCCAACAGACACTTTCAGAGATACCTGTAGTGTACCTTTATAGTCACCCAGTTACGTTGTGACGTTTGGCACACCCAAAGCACTCCTACGGTATCCGGGAGTTGCACAATCTCATGGTCTAAGGAAATGATACTTGACATTCGAAAAAGCTATAGCAAACGAACTACACGATCTTTGAGCTATGCTTAGGATTGGGTCTTGTCCATCACATCATTCTCCTAATGATGTGATCCCGTTATCAATGACATCCAATGTCCATAATCAGGAAACCATGACTATCTTTTGATCAATAAGCTAGTCAACTAGAGGCTCACTAGGGACGTGTTGTGGTCTATGTATTCACACATGTATTACGATTTCCGGATAACACAATTATAGCATGAATAATAGACAATTATCATGAACAAAGAAATATAATAATAACCATTTTATTATTGCCTCTAGGGCATATTTCCAACATACCCTGCCTTTGAGTCACTGACAGGTGGGCCCCATGCTCTATGGGACCCATGTGTCAGTTTCTCAAAGATAGGCTAGCCCACGACAGGGGATCCTCGTCCCTCCGGGTATGCCCATGCGTCCGAGCACGTAAGTACAATGGCATGCAAGATGTAGAGTATTACCTCACCATGAGAATTTGGATCTGTGTAAATCCACATTTCGTGTGTAACCTATTCTGATCCTCTATGCGCTCCCGCCTCATGAGCAACCCTATGCAAGGATCTGTCGGTTTTCTACACCGTCACCACCCTTTCCAGGACCGGGGGCAATGTGAGTGACAACATGCCCATGGATCTAGCGATCTCTCTAGAAAAGTACCTAAAGACCGTTCCCTACCTCAAGTTGGACCATGATATCGAAGACCTTCTCGTTTCACTTTCGATAGTACAAAATTATGGGATGTAAACATGTGGTGTAGTGATATAATAAGAGAGGGTGACGAATAGCTCAGCCCTATTAATGACCATGTGGTATTGTGTGACAACGAGGATTTAGGACATATTAATACTACTAGTTTGCCCATAGAAAATACTGTATATTCGGAATTAACGACCATGCCATCTACCCCTATAGCTCTTGACCTCCCTCCCTAATGGAGCTGGCCAAACAAGTGTTTTTCGCGGGTCGGCCCACGATCACGCGTGCCCGGCATGTAATGGACCCAACCCGGCATGCGACTACGGGCCGTGTTTGGCTCGTGGCACTCCGTGTGCCGTGTTCGCACGAACCTTTATTTATTATTATTTTTCATCTTTTTAAAAGGTAATTGGCCCAAAAGGCTAAAAATGCCCCCAAACAGTAAAAAAAAACTCCTTTTTTGAGAAAGCACGCGGGGAGGCCGGCACACATTCCACCGTGTTGGACTGGCCTGCTAGTTAATGTGCCGTGCTCGGCCCGCGTGTCAGAATGACACGGCCCGCTTATAAACAGGCTTCCGCGCGCCGTGCCATGCCAGGCCCGTTTACGCGTGTGCTGGGTTTGGGCACCATTGCTCCATAGCGAAGAGCGGAAGGCACGGCCGCCGCCACGCAGGTCCGCCGCCGCCAACACGCTGTAGGTCCGCCGCCGGCGACATTGAAGGTAAGGTGCCCCCCGTCTAGGTTGCTTCAATCTGAAATTCACCGTCTTCTTTTGGATCCTTTGGATTATTGGAACCGATGCGTGTGCTTTCTTGATTCCTCTTAGAACAGGAGTTGGTTTCTTGTTTTGGTGATTGGGCGAAATGTGGATCCATTCTTGATTTCACCTAGAACTGGAATCAGACATTGCATCTTCCCTTTCCGTATGGAACTTTACGAGTTCGATCTAGTACGAATGAGCGATTGATTTCTTGTACATAGATATATTAACATACACGCATGTGCAATTGTTGCAGGGGCACCACAGTACACAAAGCTGAGAGCGATGGCGTCAACCACCATATCGTCCTGCGCATATCAGGCGGTGCAAGGCGCGCACCGACTGAAGATCTGTCAGTTTAGTCACGGGATTGTTGGCATGGACGTCAATGCTGATGGTTTCATCCGCTCCAGCACCTTCAGGGTTGGGGGATTCGACTGGGCTATCTTGTACTCCCTCCGTTCCAAATTACTCGTCGTGGTTTTAGTTCAAATTTGAACTAAAACCACGACGAGTAATTTGGAACAGAGGGAGTACTACCCAGAGGGTTATGGCGACGACAGTGAGGGATTCATATCAGTTTTTGTTGAGTTCATGAGCAAGTATGGGCAGGCACCAGCGGTCGTCGACATAAGACTGATTGATCAAGTCACTGGAAAGCCCAAATCATTATTGTCAAGTGTATTCTTTGAATTGGATGAGGAGCCGTTTGGATTCAAGTCTGACAGCTTCACAGAGGCTACCTGGGGTAAGGAGAGGTGTATAAGAAGGGGGCAAATTTGACAAATCTGACCTATAGACGAAATCAAATCACAGAATGAACTGTCCGTCAAACTATTTCACGCAGCTGACCCGTGGCGCCTAGCTCTCAGGCGCTGCACTAGTGCAACGCCCGGGAGCTAGGCGCTGCACTGTATAGTGTGGCGCCTAGCTCTCAGGCGCTGCACTAGTGCAACGCCCGGGAGCTAGGCGCTGCACTGTATAGTGTGGCGCCTAGCTCTCAGGCGCTGCACACTGTTTTAGTAATTTTCGGGTATGACGCTGGCCGTGTAGCGCCTATCTGTGAGGCGTTGCACAGTGTAGTGTGGCGCCGTCGTGGCGGGCGCTACACAAAAGGGTCAGGCGTGTGAAATAGTTTCACGGGCAGTTCATTCCGTGATTTGATTTCGTCTATAGGTCAGATTTGTCAAATTTGCCTAAGAAGGGAGGCGTTGGAGGATTCAGTGTATGTCCGAGATGATTGCCTTGTGATTGAATGTGTCATCACTGTTTGAGGCCAATTAAGGGTGTCTGAAACCAAACCATTGCGTGAAATTGATGTGCCTCCCCCTAACGCACTACAGCATTTTCGCAAGATGTTGGAGGATACGTCCACAGCAGATGTGACCTTCAACGTTGAACAAGAAACATTTGCTGCCCACAGAGCGGTGCTTGCTGCGCGGTCACCTGTCTTCCGGAAGCAGTTCAGCGAACCCATGAAGGAGAAGAAGATGAGCCGCATAACCATCAACTCTGTGGAACCAGCGGTTTTCAAGGCTCTTCTCCATTTCATTTACACCGATTCCTTGCCTGTGATGGATGATTTCAGTAGAGCTGAAAGCAATGCTGTTTTCCAGCATCTACTTGCAGCAGCGGATCAATATGGTTTAGAGAGATTGAAGCTTATGTGTGCACACACCTTGGTTATGAACCTTAATGTGGAGAATGTGGCTAGTGCACTATGGCTAGCTGATAAGTACAATTGCCAGAAGCTTAAAGAAGCTTGCGTCAATTTTATGGCCCCTTCCAACAGAGTCGATGCTGTGGTGGCAAGCCAAGGGTACCAGCTTCTGAAAAGAGGTTCCCCCTCTCCATTAGCAGATGTGTGGGAGAAGAGGAGCCGTGCTCGCCAAAGCTTTCTTTAGAGCAGATCCAAAAGCTACAATGCTAGATTATGAGTGCTTCTGTCAGCAGAATGACTGGTATGATGAAAGCAGTTCCACCAAAATTTATTATGCGTATCTAGATCCTATGCTTTGAGAAATCATCTAAGCAGTCCCCTGGTAACTCTTTAGCTTTTTGCGAGAAACTACTAATGTCATGTTGGTCATGTATAGCTGTGAAATGTTGATCTTTAGATGCATTCTTGGGTCAATTTAGCGGATATGCTCCAGCAAGTATGTTCCAAATGATGTGTGATCTGTTGATTTGCAGCTTGTTTTGATTTGGTCCACCTTACGCACTTTTTGAATTGCTTTGGTCCTTCGCTCTGTTTTGCAACGCACGGTTCAGCTTACCACTGTTGATCTCTTCATATAAAAGATGGATTGTGTTTGTCGCTCAGGACATCTGCTGTCACATGACTGCTGACTGCTCAATGAATGTTGACTTCTGCTGATTTAGTTGATACTCCGTGTATGATAAAGAAGATGGATAATGTTAGTTCATTATTGGAGTACCACTTAATCACAGGGTGCTAACAGTTCTGAAGGTATTGGACCCTGTACTATCCGGAGAGATGCATCCTACTGCCATAAGCTGATTGTTGCCATTTCCCTCCTTTTACAGATGCACTACAAATTTCTTTATTACATATATTCATTACTTTAATTTGAAATGGACCTGTTATCTCTGTTCAAGTTGTCAATAACTTTGAGCAATATGCTGTTTTCCTGTTTCATTATCCAGAGTGCATTTTCTGTTTTGACCGACCGCTCATGTGAAAACATTTAACTTGGGGATGTCTATTGTTTGCTTTTCGCTCTTTCCACGAAACGGTTTTGCAAATGTAAATGATTTGATTAATCCAAACATAAACCGGTGTGATGAAGATCTTGGTACTCAGATGTTCTGGTTTGTTGATGTGCATAATCCTCTCTATCCCGCTAGCTGATTACCAAGTGGAAGATTTTGTGGCATGGTCTCTTACTAGATCATGCATGTTCTTGGTGAAGTCGGCTTACCATGTTGAATTGGAGGCTCATATCGGCAGAAAATAAACCAAAGGGTACTTGCGGAAGGAACAAACCCACGTCCAATACGGGCCACTATTTGGAAACTAAAGTTTTGAGCAAAGTTGAAAAAATTATATGGAGAATTATGCCCTGCTGTTTTAATCTTGCAAATAGACATTCGAAGGTCACTGGTTGATGTCTGGTTTGTGTTAGGGGTGCTGAGGATACAAAACAAACATAATGTTGTTTAAATGTGCAGTTTTGCTACATGTAAGTTGCCTGAAATTTACATTTGGGTCGGTCATTTCTTTCTTGTACTAGTACTTAGTCTGTTTTTCCTTCATTTTTGATGTATCAGATTTTGTGTGCGTGCATTTGTGTGTGTCGCCTGCTTGTAAAGGTCCTACCTGGTGTTGTCGTGTGTGACTTTGTGTATGGTGTTCGTCTCTGGTGTTCGTGCGTTGCAGGCATGTGCGTGTACGTGCACATGTGCATGTGTCTATGTTATCTGAAAATTGCTCTACGATATACTTATTTTTGCATATTGTGCTACGGCGCAAAATTTTCTATTGTCTTTTGTTTCAAGTTTTTTTTCTCTTTTTTTAGGGGAAAATCAATGCCCCTAATTCATTCTACCTTAGAGAAAAATCAGTTTCTATCTTTTTAGATTTCTACTACGTTTAGTCTTTATTATTTTTTATCAAGTGTTTTTGGTCATTTTTTCTTTTTATGTATGTGTGAATATTAGGTGTGCATGTGTAAATATATACAAAAGTATTATAAAATATGTGTGTAAATTATACTATAGTGAAAAATTGCACTATTATATGTCTATTTTTGCATTCCTAAAAATATGCAATTTTAGAACAAATTGTGTGCAAGTTTTGCCATCATTTGTTTTTAGTTTTTATTTCATTTTCTTTCTTCTATAAGGACACCAACACCACTAATTAATTCCTTCTTAGAAAAATTCCTTTTTGATTTTTTTACTATTATACATGTATACTTGCATATTAGGAAGAAGGGCAATTTCCACCTAAATTTTGTGCATATTTTGTCATCATCTATTTATTTTATTTTCTTTCTTTTGGAAGGGTAAAACAAATACCCCTTATTCATTCTACCTTAGAGAAAATTCAGTTTTTGTCTTTTTTAACTTTGTACTAGTTTTAGTCTTTATTATTGCTTATCAAGTGTTTTTAGTTATTTTTTCTTTTTCTTTATGTGTGTCAATATTAGGTGCGCGTGTGGAAATATATACAAAAGTATTATACAATATGTGTGTAAGTTATACTATAGTGCAAAATTGCACTATTATATGCCTATTTCAACATTGAAAAAAATATGCAATTTCAGTACAAATTCTCTGCAAGTTTTGTCATCACTTGTTTTTAGTTTTTATTTTCTTTTCTTACTTCTATAAGGGTAATACAGACACAAGTAATTAACCCCTTAGAAAAATTCTGTCTTAAAAACTTTCACTATTATACACATATTCTTGCATATTACGAAAAAGTGCAATTTCCATCTAAATTATGTGCAAATTTTGTCATCATGTTTTTTTTTTCATTTTCTTTCTTTCAGAAGGGTAAAATGAATGCCCCTAATTCATTCTACCTTCAAGAAAATTCAATTTCTTTTTGTCTTTTTAGCTTTGTACTAGTTTTAGTATTTATTAGTATTTTTTTGAATTATTAGTATTTATTAGTATTGTTTAACAAGTGTTTTTGTCGGGTTTTCTTTGTGCGTGTAAATATACACGTAAGTATTATACAGCATCGTGCAAACATTTTACCTTTATGTAAGCTGCCTGAAAAGTCAATTTTCTGACCGGTGATTTTTTGTCAACATTCGTTTTTTTCCTTGTGTTGTTTGATTATTTCTTGGGCTATATTTTTGACTTCCCCCTGTTTGGGACCAGTGAATTTTTCTGTTGGGCTTGAAGCCCATTACTCATTGCCTGTTACAATATGTCTATAAATCTATATACTTAATAATAAAAGGACTATTGCTTCTTACCCCCTAATTTCCGTCCGTAATTTTGGTTCACTCGACGTTAATTTGTTTTCGTCCGTCGCTCTGCTAATGTGTTTTTCGTCCGTCGGTACGCCCACTTGGGCCTCAGCCCCATCCGTCCATCCTCTTGGGCCCCAGTTCGGTCCGTCCATCCTCTTCGTCGTCACAAAAACCCGGTAAAAATAACCGAATAGATAGTCCCACATCGTTCTTTTATATACAATCCCATCGGTTCAAATATGGTTGCGAGTTGAAGACAACAAGCGCCCTGGAAGGCCTCGAAGGAGTTGGTCAGAGAAGGAACTATTGGGAGAGAAACCTGTTGGGCAACGTAGTAATTTCAAAAAATTCCTACGCACACACAGAATCATGGTGATGCATAGCAACGAGAGGGGAGAGTGTTGTCTACGTACCCTCGTAGACCGAAAGCGGAAGCGTTAGCACAACGCGGTTGATGTAGTCGTACGTCTTCACGATCTGACCGATCAAGTACCGAACGCACGGCACCTCCGAGTTCAGCACACGTTCAGCTCGATGACGTCCCTCGAACTCCGATCTAGCCGAGCTTTGAGGGAGAGTTCCGTCAGCACGACGGCGTGGTGACGATGATGATGTTCTACCGACGAAGGCTTCGCCTAAGCACCGCTACGATATTATTGAGGTGGATTATGATGGAGGGGGGCACCGCACACGACTAAGAGATCAAGAGATCAACTGTTGTGTCTTTGGGGTGCCCCCTGCCCCCGTATATAAAGGAGCAAGGGGGTGTGGCCGGCCTAGAGAGGGGCGCGCCAGGAGGAGTCCTACTCCTACCGGGAGTAGGACTCCCCCCTTTCCTTGTTGGACTAGGAGAGAGAGGGGAAAGAGGTGGAGGAGAAGAAGGAAGGGGGGGCGCCGCCCCCCTCTCCTTGTCCTATTCGGACTAGGGGGGAGGGGGCGCGGCCCATGCCCTGGCCGCCTCTCCTCTCTTTCCACCAAGGCCCACTAAGGCCCATTAAGTCCCCGGGGGGTTCCGGTAACCTCCCGGTACTCCGGTAAAATCCCGATTTCACCCGGAACACTTCCGATATCCAAACTGAAGGAAATATGCCCTAGAGGCAATAATAAAGTTATTATTTATTTCCTTATATCATGATAAAAGTTTATTATTCATGCTAGAATTGTATTAACCGGAAACATAATACATGTGTGAATACATAGACAAACAGAGTGTCACTAGTATGCCTCTACTAGACTAGCTTGTTAATCAAAGATGGTTATGTTTCCTAACCATAGACAAAGAGTTGTCATTTGATTAACAGGATCACATCATTAGTTGAATGATCTGATTGACATGACCCATTCCGTTAGCTCAGCACCCGATCGTTTAGTATGTTGCTATTGCTTTCTTCATGACTTATACATGTTCCTATGAGTATGAGATTATGCAGCTCCCGTTTGCCAGAGGAACACTTTGTGTGCTACCAAACGTCACAACGTAACTGGGTGATTATAAAGGAGCTCTACAGGTGTCTCCAAAGGTACATGTTGGGTTGGCGTATTTCGAGATTAGGATTTGTCACTCCGATTGTCGGAGAGGTATCTCTGGGCCCTCTCGGTAATGCACATCACTTAAGCCTTGCAAGCATTGCAACTAATGAGTTAGTTGCGGGATGATGTATTACAGAACGAGTAAAGAGACTTGCCGGTAACGAGATTGAACTAGGTATGGGATACCGACGATCGAATCTCGGGCAAGTAACATACCGATGACAAAGGGAACAACGTATGTCGTTATGCGGTCTGACCGATAAAAGATCTTCGTAGAATATGTAGGAGCCGATATGAGCATCCAGGTTACGCTATTGGTTATTGACCGGAGACGTGTCTCGGTCATGTCTACATTGTTCTCGAACCCGTAGGGTCCGCACGCTTAAGGTTACGATGACAGTTATATTATGAGTTTATACATTTTGATATACCGAAGGTTGTTCGGAGTCCCGGATGTGATCACGGACATGACGAGGAGTCTCGAAATGGTCGAGACATAAAGATTGATATATTGGAAGCCTATGTTTGGATATCGGAAGTGTTCCGGGTGAAATCGGGATTTTACCGGAGTACCGGGAGGTTACCGGAACCCCCCGGGAGCTATATGGGCCTAAGTGGGCCTTAGTGGAAAAGAGAAGGGACAGCCCTAGATGGGCTGCGCGCCCCTCCCCTCCCTTGGTCCGAATAGGACAAGGAGAGGGGGCCGGCCCCCCTCTCTCTTTTCCCCCCTCCGCGAATCCTATTCCAACTAGGATTGGGGGGGGGGATCCTACTCCCAGAGGGAGTAGGACTCCTCCTGGCGCGCCTCTCCTAGGCCGGCCGCACCCCCCCCCCCTTGAGCCTTTATATACGGAGGCAGGGGCACCCCAGAGAAACACAAGTTGATCCACGTGATCATATTCTTAGCCGTGTACGGTGCCCCCTTCCACCATAGTCCTTGATAATATTGTAGCGGTGCTTAGGCGAAGCCCTACAATAGTACATCAAGATCGTCACCACGCCGTCGTGCTGACGGAACTCTTCCCCGACACTTTGCTGGATCGGAGTCCAGGGATCGTCATCGAGCTGAACGTGTGCTAGAACTCGGAGGTGCCGTAGTTTCGGTGCTTGATCGGTCGGGCCGTGGAGACGTACGACTACATCAACTAAACGCTTCCGTTGTCGATCTACAAGGGTACGTAGATCATACTCTCCCCTCTCGTTGCTATGCATCACCATGATCTTGCATGAGTGTAGGAATTTTTTTGAAATTACTATGAAACCCAACAGTGGCATCCGAGCCTAGGATTTATATGTTGATATTATATGCACGAGTAGAACACAAGTGAGTTATGGGCGATATAAGTCATACTGCTTACCAGCATGTCATACTTTGGTTCGGCGGTATTGTTGGAAGAAGCGGCCCGGACCGACATTACGCGTACGCTTACGTGAGACTGGTTCTCCCGACGTGCTTTGCACATAGGTGGCTTGCGGGTGACAGTTTCTCCAACTTTAGTTGAACTGAGTGTGGCTATGCCCGGTCCTTGCGAAGGTTAAAACAACACCAACTTGACAAACTATCGTTATGGTTTTTGATGCGTAGGTAAGATTGGTTCTTGCTTAAGCCCGTAGCAGCCACGTAAAACATGCAACAACAAAGTAGAGGACGTCTAACTTGTTTTTGCAGGGCATGTTGTGATGTGATATGGTCAAGACATGATGCTAAATTTTATTGTATGAGATGATCATGTTTTGTAACCGAGTTATCGGCAACCGGCAGGAGCCATATGGTTGTCGCTTTATTGTATGCAATGCAATCGCGCTGTACTGCTTTACTTTATCACTAAGCGGTAGCGATAGTCGTGGAAGCATAAGATTGGCGAGACGACAACGATGCTACGATGGAGATCAAGGTGTCGCGCCGGTGACGATGGTGATCATGACGGTGCTTCGGAGATGGAGATCACAAGCACAAGATGATGATGGCCATATCATATCACTTATATTGATTGCATGTGATGTTTATCTTTTATGCATCTTATCTTGCTTTGATTGACGGTAGCATTATAAGATGATCTCTCACTAAATTATCAAGAAGTGTTCTCCCTGAGTATGCACCGTTGCGAAAGTTCTTCGTGCTGAGACACCACGTGATGATCGGGTGTGATAGGCTCTACGTTCAAATACAACGGGTGCAAAACAGTTGCACACACGGAATACTCAGGTTATACTTGACGAGCCAAGCATATACAGATATGGCCTCGGAACACGGGGACCGAAAGGTCGAGCGTGAATCATATAGTAGATATGGTCAACATAGTGATGTTCACCAATGAAACTACTCCATCTCACGTGATGATCGGACATGGTTTAGTTGATTTGGATCACGTAATCACTTAGAGGATTAGAGGGATATCTATCTAAGTGGGAGAGTAATATGATTTATTGAACCTAAATTTATCATGAACTTAGTACCTAATAGTATCTTGCTTGTTTATGTATGATTATAGATAAATGGCCCGTGCTGTTGTTCCGTTGAATTTTAATGCGTTCCTTGAGAAAGCAAAGTTGAAAGATGATGGTAGCAATTACACGGACTGGGTCCGTAACTTGAGGATTATCCTCATTGCTGCACAGAAGAATTACGTCTTGGAAGCACCGCTGGGTGCCAGGCCTGCTGCTGGAGCAACACCAGATGTTGTAAACGTCTGGCAGAGCAAAGCTGATGACTACTCGATAGTTCAGTGTGCCATGCTTTACGGCTTAGAACCGGGACTTCAACGATGTTTTGAACATCATGGAGCATATGAGATGTTCCAGGAGTTGAAGTTAATATTTCAAGCAAATGCCCGGATTGAGAGATATGAAGTCTCCAATAAGTTCTATAGCTGCAAGATGGAGGAGAACAGTTCTGTCAGTGAGCATATACTCAAAATGTCTGGGTATAATAATCACTTGATTCAAATGGGAGTTAATCTTCCAGATGATTGCGTCATTGACAGAATTCTCCAATCACTGCCACCAAGCTACAAGAGCTTCGTGATGAACTATAATATGCAAGGGATGAATAAGACTATTCCCGAGCTCTTCGCAATGCTGAAAGCTGCGGAGGTAGAAATCAAAAAGGAGCATCAAGTGTTGATGGTCAACAAGACCACTAGTTTCAAGAAAAAGGGCAAAGGGAAGAAGAAGGGGAACTTCAAGAAGAACAGCAAGCAAGTTGCTGCTCAAGAGAAGAAACCCAAGTCTGGACCTAAGCCTGAAACTGAGTGCTTCTACTGCAAGCAGACTGGTCACTAGAAGCGGAACTGCCCCAAGTATTTGGCGGATAAGAAGGATGGCAAGGTGAACAAAGGTATATGTGATATACATGTTATTGATGTGTACCTTACTAATGCTCGCAGTAGTACCTGGGTATTTGATACTGGTTCTGTTGCTAATATTTGCAACTCGAAACAGGGACTACGGATTAAGCGAAGATTGGTTAAGGACGAGGTGACGATGCGCGTGGGAAATGGTTCCAAAGTCGATGTGATCGCAGTTGGCACGCTACCTCTACATCTACCTTCGGGATTAATATTAGACCTAAATAATTGTTATTTGGTGCCAGCGTTAAGCATGAACATTATATCTGGATCTTGTTTGATGCGAGGCAGTTATTCATTTAAATCAGAGAATAATGGTTGTTCTATTTATATGAGTAATATCTTTTATGGTCATGCACCCTTGAAGAGTGGTCTATTCTTATTAAATCTTGATAGTAGTAACACACATATTCATAATATTGAAACCAAAAGATGCAGAGTTGATAATGATAGTGCAACTTATTTGTGGCACTGCCGTTTAGGTCATATCGGTGTAAAGCGCATGAAGAAACTCCATACTGATGGACTTTTCGAACCACTTGATTATGAATCACTTGGTACTTGCGAACCGTGCCTCATGGTCAAGATGACTAAAACACCGTTCTCCGGTACTATGGAGAGAGCAACAGATTTGTTGGAAATCATACATACAGATGTATGTGGTCCGATGAATATTGAGGCTCGTGGCGGATATTGTTATTTTCTCACCTTCACAGATGACTTAAGCAGATATGGGTATATCTACTTAATGAAACATAAGTCTGAGACATTTGAAAAGTTCAAAGAATTTCAGAGTGAAGTTGAAAATCATCGTAACAAGAAAATAAAGTTTCTACGATCTGATCGTGGAGGAGAATATTTGAGTTACGAGTTTGGTGTACATTTGAAACAATGCGGAATAGTTTCGCAACTCACGCCACCCGGAACACCACAGCGTAATGGTGTGTCCGAACGTCGTAATCGTACTTTACTAGATATGGTGCGATCTATGATGTCTCTTACTGATTTACCGCTATCGTTTTGGGGTTATGCTTTGGAGACGGCCGCATTCACGTTAAATAGGGCACCATCAAAATCCGTTGAGACGACGCCTTATGAACTATGGTTTGGCAAGAAACCAAAGTTGTCGTTTCTGAAAGTTTGGGGCTGCGATGCTTATGTGAAAAAGCTTCAACCTGATAAGCTCGAACCCAAATCGGAGAAATGTGTCTTCATAGGATATCCAAAGGAGACTATTGGATACACCTTCTATCACAGATCCGAAGGCAAGACTTTTGTTTCTAAGTTCGGAAACTTTCTAGAGAAGGAGTTTCTCTCGAAAGAAGTGAGTGGGAGGAAAGTAGAACTTGACGAGGTAACTATACCTGCTCCCTTATTGGAAAGTAGTGCATCACAGAAAACTGTTTCCGTGACACCTACACCAATTAGTGAGGAAGCTAATGATGATGATCATGAAACTTCAGAACAAGATACTACTGAACCTCGTAGATCAACCAGAGTAAGATCCGCACCAGAGTGGTACGGTAATCCTGTTCTGGAAGTCATGCTACTAGATCATGATGAACCTACGAACTATGAAGAAGCGATGGTGAGCCCAGATTCCGCAAAATGGCTTGAAGCCATGAAATCTGAGATGGGATCCATGTATGAGAACAAAGTGTGGACTTTGGTTGACTTGCCCAATGATCGGCAAGCAATTGAGAATAAATGGATCTTCAAGAAGAAGACTGACACCGACGGTAATATTACTATCTACAAAGCTCGACTTGTCGCAAAAGGGTTTCGGCAAGTTCAAAGGATTGACTACGATGAAACTTTCTCACCCGTAGCGATTCTTAAGTCTGTCCGAATCATGTTAGCAATTGCCGCATTTTATGATTATGAAATTTGGCAGATGGATGTCAAAACTGCATTCCTGAATGGATTTCTAGAAGAAGAGTTGTATATGATGCAACCGGAGGGTTTTGTCGATCCAAAGGGAGCTAACAAAGTGTGCAAGCTCCAGCGATCCATTTATGGACTGGTGCAAGCCTCTCGGAGTTGGAATAAACGCTTTGATAGTGTGATCAAAGCATTTGGTTTTATACAGACTTTTGGAGAAACTTGTATTTACAAGAAAGTGAGTGGGAGCTCTGTAGCATTTCTGATATTATATGTGGATGACATATTACTGATCGGGAATGATATAGAATTTCTGGATAGCATAAAGGGATACTTGAATAAAAGTTTTTCAATGAAAGACCTCGGTGAAGCTGCTTACATATTAGGCATAAAGATCTATAGAGATAGATCAAGACGTTTAATTGGACTTTCACAAAGCACATACCTTGACAAAATTTTGAAGAAGTTCAAAATGGATCAAGCAAAGAAAGGGTTCTTGCCTGTGTTACAAGGTGTGAAGTTGAGTCGGACTCAATGCCCGACCACTGCAGAAGATAGAGAGAAGATGAAAGATGTTCCCTATGCTTCGGCCATAGGCTCTATCATGTATGCAATGCTGTGTACCAGACCTGATGTGTGCCTTGCTATAAGTCTAGCAGGGAGGTACCAAAGTAATCCAGGAGTGGATCACTGGACAGCGGTCAAGAACATCCTGAAGTACCTGAAAAGGACTAAGGATATGTTTCTCGTATATGGAGGTGACAAAGAGCTCATCGTAAATGGTTACGTTGATGCAAGCTTTGACACTGATCCGGACGATTCTAAATCGCAAACCGGATACGTGTTTACATTAAACGGTGGAGCTGTCAGTTGGTGCAGTTCTAAACAAAGCGTCGTGGCGGGATCTACGTGTGAAGCGGAATACATAGCTGCTTCGGAAGCAGCAAATGAAGGAGTCTAGATGAAGGAGTTCATATCCGATCTAGGTGTCGTACCTAGTACATCGGGTTCAATGAAAATCTTTTGTGACAATACTGGTGCAATTGCCTTGGCGAAGGAATCCAGATTTCACAAGAGAACCAAGCACATCAAGAGACGCTTCAATTCCATCCGGGATCTAGTCCAGGTGGGAGACATAGAGATTTGCAAGATACATACGGATCTGAATGTTGCAGACCCGTTGACTAAGCCTCTTCCATGAGCAAAACATGATCAGCACCAAGGCTCCATGGGTGTTAGAATCATTACTGTGTAATCTAGATTATTGACTCTAGTGCAAGTGGGAGACTGAAGGAAATATGCCCTAGAGGCAATAATAAAGTTATTATTTATTTCCTTATATCATGATAAAAGTTTATTATTCATGCTAGAATTGTATTAACCGGAAACATAATACCTGTGTGAATACATAGACAAAGAGAGTGTCACTAGTATGCCTCTACTAGACTAGCTTGTTAATCAAAGATGGTTATGTTTCCTAACCATAGACAAAGAGTTGTCATTTGATTAACAGGATCACATCATTAGTTGAATGATCTGATTGACATGACCCATTCCGTTAGCTTAGCACCCGATCGTTTAGTATGTTGCTATTGCTTTCTTCATGACTTATACATGTTCCTATGACTATGAGATTATGCAACTCCCGTTTGCCAGAGGAACACTTTGTGTGCTACCAAACGTCACAACGTAACTGGGTGATTATAAAGGAGCTCTACAGGTGTCTCCAAAGGTACATGTTGGGTTGGCGTATTTCGAGATTAGGATTTGTCACTCCGACTGTTGGAGAGGTATCTCTGGGCCCCTCTCGGTAATGCACATCACTTAAGCCTTGCAAGCATTGCAACTAATGAGTTAGTTGCGGGATGATGTATTACAGAACGAGTAAAGAGACTTGCCGGTAACGAGATTGAACTAGGTATTGAGATACCGACGATCGAATCTCGGGCAAGTAACATACCGATGACAAAGGGAACAACGTATGTTGTTATGCGGTCTGACCGATAAAGATCTTCGTAGAATATGTAGGAGCCAATATGAGCATCCAGGTTCCGCTATTGGTTATTGACCGGAGACGTGTCTCGGTCATGTCTACATTGTTCTCGAACCCGTAGGGTCCGCACGCTTAAGGTTACGATGACAGTTATATTATGAGTTTATGCATTTTGATGTACCGAAGGTTGTTCGGAGTCCCGGATGTGATCACGGACATGACGAGGAGTCTCGAAATGGTCGAGACATAAAGATTGATATATTGGAAGCCTATGTTTGGATATCGGAAGTGTTCCGGGTGAAATCGGGATTTTACCGGAGTACCGGGAGGTTACCGGAACCCCCCGGGAGCTATATGGGCCTAAGTGGGCCTTAGTGGAAAAGAGAAGGGGCAGCCCTAGATGGGCCGCGCGCCCCTCCCCTCCCTTGGTCCGAATAGGACAAGGAGAGGGGGCCGGCCCCCCTCTCTCTTTTCCCCCCTCCGCGAATCCTATTCCAACTAGGATTGGGGGGGGGGAATCCTACTCCCAGAGGGAGTAGGACTCCTCCTGGCGCACCTCTCCTAGTCCGGCCGCACCCCCCCCCCCTCGAGCCTTTATATACGGAGGCAGGGGCACCCCAGAGAAACATAAGTTGATCCACGTGATCATATTCTTAGCCGTGTGCGGTGCCCCCTTCCACCATAGTCCTCGATAATATTGTAGCGGTGCTTAGGCGAAGCCCTGCTGCAGTAGTACATCAAGATCGTCACCACGCCGTCGTGCTGACGGAACTCTTCCCCGACACTTTGCTGGATCGGAGTCCAGGGATCGTCATCGAGTTGAACGTGTGCTAGAACTCGGAGGTGTCGTAGTTTCGGTGCTTGATCGGTCGGGCCATGGAGACGTACGACTACATCAACTAAACGCTTCCGTTGTCGATCTACAAGGGTACGTAGATCATACTCTCCCCTCTCGTTGCTATGCATCACCATGATCTTGCGTGAGCGTAGGAATTTTTTTGAAATTACTACGAAACCCAACACAAACATAGGCTTCCAATATATCAATCTTCATGTGTCGACCATTTCGAGACTCCTCGTCATGTCCGTGATCACATCTGGGACTCCGAACAACCATCGGTCATCAAAACATATAAACTCATAATATAACTATCATCGAAACGTTAAGCGTGCGGACCCTACGGGTTCGAGAACTATGTAGACATGATCGAGACACGTCTCCGGTCAATAACCAATAGCGGAACCTGGATGTTCATATTGGCTCCCATATATTCTACGAAGATCTTTATCGGTCAAACCGCATCACAACATACGTTGTTCCCTTTGTCATCGGCATGTTACTTGCCCGAGATTCGATCGTCGGTATCTCAATACCTAGTTCAATCTCGTTACCGGCAAGTCTCTTTATTCGTTCCGTAATACATCATCCCGCAACTAACTCATTAGTTGCAATGTTTGCAAGGCTTATAGTGATGTGCATTACTGAGTGGGCCCAGAGATACCTCTCCGACAATCGGAGTGACAAATCCTAATCTCGAAATACGCCAACCCAACAAGTACCTTCGGAGACACCTGTAGAGCACCTTTATAATCACCCAGTTACGTTGTGACGTTTGGTGGCACACAAAGTGTTCCTCCGGTAAATGGGAGTTGCATAATCTCATAGTCATAGGAACATGTATAAGTCGTGAAGAAAGCAATAGCAACAAACTAAACGATCAAGTGCTAAGCTAACGGAATGGGTCAAGTCAATCACATCATTCTCCTAATGATGTGATCCTGTTAATCAAATGACAACTCATGTCTATGGTTAGGAAACATAACCATCTTTGATCAACAAGCTAGTAGAGGCATACTAGTTACACTCTATTTGTCTATGTATTCACACATGTATTATGTTTCCGGTTAATACAATTCTAGCATGAATAATAAACATTTATCATGGTATAAGTAAATAAATAATAACTTTATTATTGCCTCTAGGGCATATTTCCTTCAGTCTCCCACTTGCACTAGAGTTAATAATCTAGTTCACATTGCCATGTGATTTAACACCAATAGCTCACATCACCATGTGATTAACACCCATAGTTCACATCACCATGTGACCAACACTCAAAGGGTTTACTAGAGTCAGTAATCTTAGTTCACATCGCCATGTGATTAACACCCAAAGAGTACTAAGGTGTGATCATGTTTTGCTTGTGAGAGAAGTTTAGTCTACGGGTCTGCCACATTCAGATCCGTATGTATTTTGCAAATTTCTATGTCAACAATGCTCTGCACGGAGCTACTCTAGCTTATCGCTCCCACTTTCAAAATGTATCCGGATTGAGACTTAGAGTCATCTGGATCAGTGTCAAATTTGCATCGATATAACCCTTTATGACTAACCTTTTGTCACCTCCATAATCGAGAAACATATCCTTATTCCACTAAGGATAATTTTAACCGTTGTCCAGTGATCTACTCCTAGATCACTATTGTACTCCCTTGCTAAACATAGTGTAGGGTATATAATAGATCTGGTACATAGCATGACATACTTTATAGAAACTGTTGGAGATATGCCCTAGAGGCAATCATGTATGATGATATTTCCTATGTGTTTATGAATAAAGATAGTCCTTGGACATTATCAATGATGTGTATTAGCAAGTACGTGACTTGTTTGTGGGACTATGCATTGTATGATGACTGTCCTAAAAGGTCCCTAGTCGAAAGGCTGTGTGGACGCGCAGCCGACTAGACTAGCATATGACACGGTCGATGGCTTGGTCTCACTAGCCATGGAGCATTGGATGCTAACCGAATAATATGGACTTGGAAGGATCTGGTCGGATTCGACGTAGTCAGATCCGAGTCGAGATAAGGTCCGAGTCGGACAGACCCAACTATGAGACGCAGCGATATGTCATCTGTGAGTCTCTAGTACAACATATGTTCTATGTCCTAAGACCTGAGCTAACGCATGTACTCGGGATGGTGACAGACTTGCTTTGGGCCAACCAAACGCTACTCCGTAACTGGGTAGTTATAAAGGTAGGTTTCAAGTTTGTCCAGAACCATGCTGCGAGACGTGGTCGAGCAAGATGGGATTTGCCCCTCCGATCAGGAGAGATATACTCTGGGCCCCTCGTGTGATCCGACCAGGATAAGCATGGCCATGCGACAAGGATTATGAGATAATCCGGTTTGTGGTCGGCATCACTGGAATGAGAAAGAGGTCGGGCTACCACAAGGATGACAGACTCGCCTTGAGCTCGACAACATATATTGTGTGGCAAAAGGAATGGAAGTGTGATGTACAGGTTCGCTAACCAGCTTCATAGTCTGCTTGGTGTTCGGCATGCCTTGCTAGAGGCCGCTACCAACTGTGCAGTTCGGAGGTGATCCGAACTGCGACCAAGCCAACTTGAACCTAAGGGGTCGCTCGCTTAAGGGAAGGAACCTACAAGGTCGGATCCGAGGACACTAGTCGGATGTGATCCAAACTGTATTCGGATTATGGCTGAGTAGACTTATGGGCTTTAGGGTCCATGCGAGTCCCAAGTGTTGAGCCGTCGACGGACGCCTATATATAGTGGAGGTGCCGCACACTCATGCGGATGATCGCTTCGGCGCTGTCACTAGGGTTTGCATGTGTTGCGAATAGACACCTCCAATCGCCGCCGGTTGTGTGATCGGACCTAGCAGTCCGCCGCACGATGTTCCTCCTGCACGCGTGGATACCGTTAGAGGCGGTGCACTTGTGCCGCTCCGACGAACCTGTACGTGGGAACCGACCACCGGTTGTACGAGGGAGATCGGACGTGGAGGAGACGATCCACGTGGACGCGCTGCCCCAACTCTTCTTCCGCTGCATGGCACTGCGCGTCTAGTGGTAACGAATTGTGATCCATCTCCCGTAGCATGTTCTTGGTTGTTCTGCGCATAGGAAATTTTAATTTGCAGTCAACGCACCCTACCGTAGATCCCAACAGTGGTATCAGAGCCTCTGCTATAGGATTTGGATTCAGATCGTATGCATATTAGATATGTGGAGACGATAGATGAGATCTGTTGTCGTTGATTAGATTGGCTGTGTGCACGGTTGATGAGATCAACTGCACATGGGGATCGATGTGGCTATGTTTTCTGTTGATTGGGATCGATGAGGTCATGACACGATCTACCCCTACCGGTCGGTTATCCGCCATCGGGGTTAACAGTGAAACATAAATCTGAATCGGATTCGTGATGATCGATGAGATCGGTCAGATCAGAGAATTCGGCGTGATCGGAGTTCATATGTGATCTGTAATTTTCGAAAACGCCGGGCGCTGCCCCTTCGAACCCCGCCCGCTAACCGGCTAGCGGGACCGCCGTGTGCGTAACGCCTTGTATTTCGTACACAAGCACTCAAATCGGTAGAATGTGATTCTATGCGTAAGTTTGTTTTGCAGGTTTGATGTGAATAGTATGGCTCATGTGTATGTGATGCATGTGTGTAAATTATACATGGCCTACATGTCATGTTTGGCAGCCGGCAGGAGCCAAAGTGCTGTCATTATATTGTATAACAACCTGCGTGTCGACTTATGACTCTATGTAAAATTCATTACTAGTTGTAGTAGTTGGATAATAGAGATCAGGTTGGCGGCTTGGCGTCCCGGCGTGACAAACAAGATAGAGTTCCTAGATGGTCATCGGAGTCAGAGCTGACCTGGAAGAACATCCATGGAGGAGCCATACTATTTCACAATATATGTTTTACTTGTGATTGTATGCTTCTTTGTTTATATGCATGTTAGAATGGTAGAAAGATCCCTCATGAATATCAAGTAAATTGCCATTCCCGATGTTGCACCTTCGCACGTCAAGTACGTCTAGTAGTGGGCTCATAAAATAGGGGTGCTACTAGGTGTCCTTGAACTGAAGGGTTCGTGTCGGACACGGACATGCACTGCATTAGGTTAACTTGAAAAGGCTATCAAAACGGTTTTGGGCCTTGTGGCAAAGAAGGTTGGGAGCCGGGGTATGAGATACCTACCCGACTAGCAGGAGTCGTATGGAGATACGACTAGCAAGGAGTTGCTTGCTGGATAGACATGTTGTCTAGCAGTGATGCTAAAGCTCACTAGTCGCATGTGCTAGTCGGATCCTAAATCACTGAGAGTTTGCAGAGGGATGCTGACTTCAGTGGGAGTATTTCTGTTTAAGGCTAGAATTACTCTACATAAACACATTGCTTAGTGATTGCATATTTTTCTGTTGTAGATCAATGGCACCACCTGCTCAACCCAACTTTGCATTGAAATCAATTCTGGAAAAGGATAAACTGAATGGAACAAACTTTACTACCTGGTATAGAAATTTGAGAATTGTTCTCAAGCATGATAAAAAGGAACATGTTCTAGAGGATCCGCTTCCAGAGGAACCTGCCGATAATGCTAGTACCACAACCAAGAATGCCTACCAGAAACTCATTGATGAATCAAACAAGATCAGTTGCCTCATGCTGGCTTGTATGGAGCCCGATTTGTAGCAGCATTTCAAAGACGTTGGGGCTTTCGATATGATCGAGAGTCTCAAGAGCATGTTTCAGGTGCAGGCTAGGACCGAAAGGTTCAACGTCTGGCGATCCTTGATGGATTGTAATCTGAAGGAAGGTGATCCACTGAGCCCGCATGTGATCAAGATGATCGGATATGTGCAAGATTTGGATCGGTTGGGCTTCCCGCTCTTGGATGAGCTGGCTAGTGATGCAGTTCTGAGTTCTCTTCCGCCCAGCTATGGGACGTTCATCTCGAACTATCATATGCATGGCATGGATAAGAAGCTCACTGAATTGCATGGGATGCTCAAAGTGGCAGAGTAGGATATTAAGAAAAATTGGCTAAGTTCAAGAAGAGTTGGTCCAAGAAAAAGGCTAAGGCAAAGGGCACGGAGACGGTAACCTCTGCCGCTGCGCCTAAGTCTGGACCGGACTCAAAGACCATTTGCTATCATTGCAAGGAAACTGGTCACTGGAAGAGGAACTGTAGCAAGTGGCTTGCAGAGCATGGCAAGAAGGCCGGGAATGCTGCTTCAGGCAAAGGTACACTTGTTGCATATGTTATAGACGTTTACCTTGCTGACATACCTAGTAGCTCTTGGGTATTTGATACCGGATCGGTTGTTCATATTTGCAACTCAATGCAGGGGCTGGTAAGAACTAGGCATGTGGCACAAGGGGAGATTGACATCAGGGTCGGCAACAAAGCAAGAGTTGCTGTGTTGGAGGTCGGCACGATGCAGCTCCAGCTTCCTTCTTGATTTATTTTGGAATTGAATAATTGTTATTACATTCCTGCACTTAGTCAGAACATTATTTCTGCCTCATGCTTGATGAGTCAGGGTTATGAATTCAATTTAAAGGACAATGGTTGTTCGATGTATTTGAATGGTATGTTCCACGGCTATGCACCCATTGTTGATGGGTTATTTATATTGAATCTAGAACAGGAATTGGTCTATAACATGAATGTCAAGAGGCATAAGCCTAATGAGATAAATCCGACATACTTCTAGCATTGCCGGCTTGGACATATTAGTCTGAAACGCATGAAGAAGCTCCATGATGATGGACTCCTAACTTCGACCGACTTTGGGTCATTCGAGACATGCAGATCATGCTTGCTCGGCAAGATGACTAAGTCTCCTTTCGCTAAGAGTTGTGAGAGGGCATCCGAGCTGTTGGAACTGATACACAGTGATGTGTGTGGACCAATGAGCACAACTGCCAGAGGTGGCTATCAGTACTTCGTGACTTTTACCGACGAGTTGAGTAGATACGGATATATCTATTTGATGAGGCACAAGCCAGAGACTTTTGAAAAGTTCAAAGAGTTTCAAAACGAGGTTGAGAATCAGCTCGGCAAGACTATAAAACTTCTACGATCTGATCGTGGAGGTGAGTACATGAGCCAGGAGTTTGATGATCATCTGAAAAGCAAAGGTATAGTACCTCAGCTCACACCTCCGGGTACGCCACAGAGAAATGGTGTATCGGAACGGAGGAATCGTACCTTGTTGGACATGGTTCGATCTATGATGAGCAAATCGGATTTACCCTTGTCATTCTGGGGATACGCTCTAGAAACTGCAGCTTTCACACTTAACAGGGTACCATCAAAATCCGTAGACAAGACACCACATGAGATGTGGACTGGGAAGAGTCCCAGTTTTTCTTTTCTAAAGATTTTGGGTTGTGAAGCATTTGTCAAGAAACTTATGTCAGACAAGCTTACACCCAAGTCGGATAAATGCATATTCATGGGATATCCGAGGGAAACCTTGGGATATAGCTTCTACAACCGAGAAGAGAACAAAGTGTTTGTTGCTCGGAATGGGGTTTTCCTTGAGAAAGAGTTCCTTAGTCGGGAGGCCAGTGGGAGGATGGTCCGACTTGAAGAAATTCAAGGACCACTCAGGGATGGCTCGGCTGGTGATGAGATCATACCGGAGTCACTCAGGGAACCCGTAGTGGAAGCGGCACCGGAACCACGAAGGTCGGAAAGATTGCGCGATGTATTGTTGCTAGAAAGCGACGAGTCGGCCACATATGCGGAAGCGATGGTGAGCCCAGATTCCGAGGCATGTTTGGAGGCCATGAGATTCGAGTTAAAGTCCATAGATGAGAATCAAGTTTGGGACTTGGTTGATCCGCCGCCTGGCGTAATGGCCATTGGTTGCAAATGGGTCTTTAAGAAGAAAACCGATGTGGATGGAAATGTCCAGATCCACAAAGCTCGGCTTGTCGCTAAGGGTTATGGACAAGTTCAAGGAATTGACTACGACGAGACTTACTCGCCGGTAGCGATGCTGAAGTCGGTGAGGATCGTACTAGCTATAGCTGCATATTTCGATTACGAGATATGGCATATGGATGTTAAGACGGATTTCCTTCACGGAAATTTAACCGAGGACATGTATATGATACAGCCCGAGGGTTTTGTTGATCTGAATAGCACTAGTAAGGTATGCAAGCTCAAGAGATCCATTTATGGGTTGAGGCAAGCATCTCGGAGCTGGAACATTCATTTTGATGAGGTCGTCACTGGTTTCGGCTTCATCAAAAGCGAAGAGGACTCTTGTTTATACAAGAAGTTAAGTGGGAGCTCGATAGTGTTTTTGATCTTGTATGTGGATGACATACTACTGATCGGAAATGATATTTCGATGCTGAACTCGGTCAAGGAGTCATTGAATGGCAAGTTTTCGATGAAGGACCTTGGTGAGGCAATGTACATTTTAGGCATTAAGATCTATAGAGATAGATCAAGGAGGCTGCTCGGCTTAAGCCAGAGCACATACATAGATAAAGTGTTGAAGCGGTTCAACATGAATGAGGCAAAGAAATGGTTCTTGCCACTCTCACATGGTATAAGGCTAAGCGAGACTCAGAGTCCTTGGACATCTGATGAGCGAAGCAGGATGAGTAGGATTCCATATGCCTCGGCAATCAGATCCATCATGTATGCCATGATATGTACGCGGCCCGATGTTGCTTTTGCAATAAGCCTAACAAGTAGATACCAGGCCAACCCAGGTGAGAGTCACTGGGCAGCGGTAAAGACTATTTTGAAGTACCTGAAAAGGACTAAAGAGATGTTCCTAGTTTATGGAGGTGAGGAAGAGCTCATCGTAAGGGGTTACGCTGATGCTAGTTTCCAAACCAACAGAGATGATTGTCGATCATAGTCTGGATTTGTGTATGTCATGAACGGAGGAGCAGTGAGCTGGATGAGTTCCAAGCAAGATACGGTGGCCGATTCTACTACAGAAGCTGAATACATTGCGGCTTGTGAAGCTACAAAGGAAGGTGTTTGGATCCGGAACTTTCTGGATGATCTTGGTATTTTTCCAGCCTCGGTAAAACCGTTGGACCTTTATTGTGATAATTCTGGTGCCATCGCACAAGCCAAGGAGCCGAGGAATCACCACAAGGTCAGACACATAGATCGGAAATATCACCTGATACGAACGATCGTAAAGAGTGGTGATGTAGAGTTAGGCAAAATTCACACGGATGCAAATGTTGCGGATCCGTTGACTAAGCCGCTTCCACAACCCAAGCAAGAGGGGCACATTAGAGCTATGGGCATTCGATGTCTATTTGATTGACTCTAGTGCAAGTGGGAGACTGTTGGAGATATGCCCTAGAGGCAATCATGTATGATGATATTTCCTATGTGTTTATGAATAAAGATAGTCCTTGGACATTATCAATGATGTGTATCAGCAAGTACGTGACTTGTTTGTGGGACTATGCATTGTATGATGACTGTCCTAAAAGGTCCCTAGTCGAAAGGGCTGTGTGGACGCGCAGCCGACTAGACTAGCATATGACACGGTAGATGGCTTGGTCTCACTAGCCATGGAGCATTGGATGCTAACCGGATAATATGGACTTGGAAGGATCTGGTCGGATTCGACATAGTCGGATCCGAGTCGAGATAAGGTCCGAGTCCGACAGACCCAACTATGAGACGCAGCGATATGTCATTTGTGAGTCTCTAGTACAACATATGTTCTATGTCCTAAGACCTGAGCTGACGCATGTACTCGGGATGGTGACAGACTTGCTTTGGGCCGACCAAACGCTACTCCGTAACTGGGTAGTTATAAAGGTAGGTTTCGGGTTTGTCCAGAACCATACTGCGAGACGTGGTCGATCAAGATGGGATTTGCCCCTCCAATCAGGAGAGATATACTCTGGGCCCCTCGTGTGATCCGACCAGGATAAGCATGGCCATGCGACAAGGATTATGAGATAATCCGGTTTGTGGTCGGCATCACTGGAACGAGAAAGAGGTTGGGCTACCACAAGGATGACAGACTCGCCTTGAGCTCGACAACATATATCGTGTGGCAAAAGGAATGGAAGTGTGATGTACAGGTTCGCTAACCAGCTTCATAGTATGCTTGGTGTTCGGCATACCTTGCTAGAGGCCGCTACCAACTGTGCAGTTCGGAGGTGATCCGAACTGCGACCAAGCCGACTTGAACCTAAGGGGTCGCGCGCTTAAGGGAAGGAACCTACGAGGTCAGATCCGAGGACACTGGTCGGACGTGATCCGAACTGTATTCGGATTATGGCCGAGTAGACTTATGGGCTTTAGGGTCCTTGCGAGGCCCAAGTGTTGAGCGCGCGACAGATGCCTATATATAGTGGAGGTGCCGCACACTCATGCGGATGATCGCTTCGGCGCTGTCACTAGGGTTTGCATGTGTTGCGAATAGACACCTCCAGTCGCCGCCGGTTGTGTGATCGGACCTAGCAGTCCGCCGCACGACGTTCCTCCTGCACGCGTGGATACCTTTAGAGGCGGTGCACTTGTGCCGCTCCGACGAACCTGTACGTGGGAACCGACCACCGTCTGTACGAGGGAGATCGGACAAGGAGGAGACGATCCACGTGGACGCGCTGCCCCAACTCTTCTTCCGCTGCACGACACTGCACGTCTAGTGGTAACGAACCATCTCCCGTAGCATGTTCTTGGTTGTTCTGCGCGTAGGAAATTTTAATTTGCAGTCGAAGCACCCTACCGTAGATCCCAACAGAAACTATGGCTAAGGCATAGGGAATGACTTTCATTCTCTTTCTATCTTCTGTCGTGGTCGGGCTTTGAGTCTTACTCAATTTCACACCTTGTAACACAGGCAAGAACTCTTTATTTGACTGTTCCATTTTGAACTACTTCAAAATTTTGTCAAGGTATGTACTCATTGAAGAAACTTATCAAGCTCTTGATCTATCTCTATAGATCTTGATGCTCAATATGTAAGCAGCTTCACCGAGGTCTTTCTTTGAACAACTCCTTTCAAACACTCATTTATGCTTTGCAGAATAATTCTACATTATTTCCGATCAATAATATGTCATTCACATATACTTATCAGAAATGTTGTAGTGCTCCCACTCACTTTCTTGTAAATACAGGCTTCACCGCAAGTCTGTATAAAACTATATGCTTTGATCAACTTATCAAAGCATATATTCCAACTCCGAGATGCTTGCACCAGTCCATAGATGGATCACTGGAGATTGCATATTTTGTTAGCACCTTTAGGATTGGCAAAACTTTATTGTTGCATCATATACAACTCTTCTTTAATAAATCCATTAAGGAATGTAGTTTTGTTTATCCATTTGCCAGATTTCATAAAATGTGGCAATTGCTAACATGATTCGGACAGACTTAAGCATAGATACGAGTGAGAAACTCTCATCGTAGTCAACACCTTGAACTTGTCGAAAACCTTTTGCGATAATTCTAGCTTTGTAGATAGTAACACTACTATCAACGTCCGTCTTCCTCTTTAAGATCCATTTAATCTCAATGGCTCGCCGATCTTTGGGCAAGTCAATCAAAGTCCATACTTTGTTCTTATACATGGATCTCATCTCAAATTTCATGGCCTCAAGCCATTTCGCGGAATCTGGGCACATCATCGCTTCCTCATAGTTCGTAGGTTCGTCATGGTCAAGTAACATGACCTCCAGAATAGGATTACCGTACCACTCTGGTGCGGATCTCACTCTGGTTTACCTACGAGGTTCGGTAGTAACTTGATCTAAAGTTACATGATCATCATCATTAGCTTCCTCACTAATTGGTGTAGTAGTCACAGGAACAGATTTATGTGATGAACTACTTTACAATAAGGGAGCAGGTACAGTTACCTCTTCAAGTTCTACTTTCCTCCCACTCACTTCTTTCGAGAGGAACTCCTTCTCTAGAAAGGAACCATTCTCAGCAATGAATATCTTACCTTCGGATCTGTGATAGAAGGTGTACCCAACATTTTCTTTTGGGTATCCTATGAAGACGCACTTCTCCGATTTGGATTTGAGCTTATCAGGTTGAAACTTTTTCACATAAGCATTGCAACCTCAAACTTTAAGAAATGACAGCTTAGGTTTCTTGACAAACCATAGTTCATACGGTGTCGTCTCAACAGATTTAGATGGTGCCCTATTTAACGTGAATGTAGCTGTCTCTAATGCATAACCCCAGAACGATAGTGGTAAATCGGTAAGAGACATCATAGATCGCACCATATCTAATAAAGTACGGTTACGACGTTCGGACACACCATTACACTGTGGTGTTCTAGGTGGCGTGAGTAGTGAAACTATTTCACATTGTTTTAACTGAAGGCCAAACTCGTAACTCAAATATTTTACTTCTGCGATCATATCGTAGAAACTTTTATTTTTGTTATGATGATTCTCCACTTCACTCTGAAATTCTTTGAACTTTTCAAATGTTTCAGACTTGTGTTTCATCAAGTAGATATACTCATATCTGCTCAAATCATCTATGAAGATCAGAAAATAATGATACCTGCCGCGAGCCTCAATATTCATCGGACCACATACATCAATATGTATGATTTCCAAAAAATCTGTTGCTCGCTCCATTGTTCTGGAGAACGGAGTCTTAGTCATCTTGCCCATGAGGCATGGTTCGCAAGCATCAACTGATTCATAATCAAGTGATTCCAAAAGCCTATCAGCATGGATTTTCTTCATGCACTTTACATCAATATGACATAAACGGTAGTGCCACAAATAAGTTGCACTATCATTATTAACTTTGCATCTTTTGGCGTCAATATTATGAAAATGTGTATCACCACGATCGATATCCAACAAACCATTTTCATTGGGTGTATGACCATAGAAGGTTTTATTCATGTAAACAGAACAATAATTACTCTCTAACTTACATGAATAACCGTATTGCGATAAACATGATCCAATCATATTCAGGCTCAACGCAAACACTAAATAACATTTATTTTAGGTTTAACACTAATCCCGAAAGTATAGGGAGTGTGCGATGATGATCATATCAATCTTGGAACCATTTCCAATACACATCGTCACTTCACCCTTAACTAGTCTATGTTCATTCTGCAACTCCCGTTTCGAGTTACTATTCTTAGCAACTGAACTAGTACCAAATACTGAGGAGTTGCTATAAACACTAGTAAAGTACACATCAATAACATGTATATCAAATATACCTATGTTCACTTTGCCATCCTTCTTATCCGCCAATTACTTGGGGTAGTTCCGCTTCCAGTGACCAATCCCTTTGCAGTAGAAGCACCCAGTTTCAGGCTTAGGTCTAGACTTAGGTTTTTTCACTTGAGCAGCAACTTGCTTGCCGTTCTTCTTGAAGTTCCCCTTTCTTCCCTTTGTCCCTTTACTTGAAACTAGTGGTTTTGTTTACCATCAACACTTGATGCTTTTATTGATTTCTACCTTCGTCGATTTCAACATCACGAAGAGCTTGTGAATCGTTTCCGTTATCCCTTGCATATTATAGTTCATCACGAAGTTCTACTAACTTGGTGATGATGACTAGAGAATTCTGCCAATCACTATTTTATCTGGAAGATTAACTCCCACTTGATTCAAGCGATTGTAGTACCCAGACAATCTGAGCACATGCTCACTGCTTGAGCTATTCTCCTCCATCTTTTAACTATAGAACTTTTTGGAGACTTCATATCTCTCAAGTCAGGTATTTGCTTGAAATATTAACTTCAACTCCTGGAACATCTCATATGGTCCATGCCGTTCAAAACGTCTTTGAAGTCCCGATTCTAAGCCGTTTAAGCATGGTGCACTAAACTATCACGTAGTCATCATATTGAGCTAGCCAACCGTTCATAACATCTGCATTTGCTCCTGCAATAGGTTTGTCACCTAGTGGTGCATCAAGGACATAATTCTTCTGTGCAGCAATGAGTATAAACCTTAGATCACGGATCCAATCCGCATCATTGCTACTAACATCTTTCAACTTAGTTTTATCTAGGAACATATCAAAAATAAAATAGGGGAGCTAAACGTGAGCTATTGATCTACAACATAGACATGCTAATACTACCAGGACTAAGTTCATGATAAATTTAAGTTCAATTAATCATATTACTTAAGAACTCCCACTTAGATAGACATCCCTCTAATCCTCTAAGTGATCACGTGATCCATATCAACTAAACCATGTCCGATCATCGCGTGAGATGGAGTAGTTTCAATGGTGAACATCACTATGTTGATCATATCTACTATATGATTCACGCTCAACCTTTCGGTCTCAGTGTTTCGAGGCCATATCTGTTATATGCTAGGCTCGTCAAGTTTAACCTGAGTATTCCGCGTGTGCAACTGTTTTGTACCCGTTGTATTTGAATGTAGAGCCTATCACACCCGATCATCACGTGGTGTCTCAGCACGAAGAACTTTCGCAATGGTGCATACTCAGGGAGAACACTTGTACCTTGATAATTAGTGAGAGATCATCTTATACAGCTACCGTCGAACTAAGCAAAATAAGTTGTACAAAAGATAAACATCACATGCAATCAAATATGTGACATGATATGGCCATCATCATCCCGTGCCGATCTCCATCTCCAAAGCATCGTCGTGATTTCCATCGTCACCGGCATGACACCATGATCTGCATCATCTTGATCTATATCAATGTGTCGTCACATGGTCGTCTCGCCAACTATTGCTCTTGCAACTATTGCTATCGCATAGGGATAAAGTAAAGCAATTATTTGGCGCTTGCATCTTATGCAATAAATAGACAACCATAAGGCTTCTGCCAGTTGCTGATAACTTCAACAAAACATGATCATCTTATACATCAACTTATATCTCATCACGTCTTGACCATATCACATCACACATGCCCTGCAAAAACAAGTTAGACGTCCTCTACTTTGTTGTTGCAAATTTTACGTGGCTGCTATGGGCTTAGAAAGAACTATTCTTACCTACGCATCAAAACCATAACGATAGTTTGTCAAGTTGGTGCTGTTTTAACCTTCGCAAGGACCGGGCGTAGCCACACTCGGTTCAACTAAAGTTGGAGAAACTGACACCCGCCAGCCACCTGTGTGCAAAGCACGTTGTTAGAACCAGTCTCGCGTAAGCGTACGCGTAATGTCAGTCTGGGCCGCTTCATCCAACAATACCGCCGAACCAAAGTATGACATACTGGTAAGCAGTATGACTTCTATCGCCCACAACTCACTTGTGTTCTACTCGTGCATATGACATCTACGCATAAAACCAGGCTCGGATGCCACTGTTGGGTAACGTAGTAATTTCAAAAAATTCCTACGCACACACAGGATCATGGTGATGCATAGCAACGGGCGGGGAGAGTGTTGTCTACGTACCCTCGTAGACCGAAAGCGGAAGCGTTAGCACAACGCGGTTGATGTAGTCGTATGTCTTCACGATCCGACCGATCAAGTACCGAATGCACGGCACCTCCAAGTTCAGCACACGTTCATCTCGATGACGTCCCTCGAACTCCGATCCAGCTGAGCTTTGAGGGAGAGTTCCGTCAGCACGATAGTGTAGTGACGATGATGATGTTCTACCGACGCAAGGCTTCGCCTAAGCACCGCTACGATATTATCGAGGTGGATTATGGTGGAGGGGGGCACCACACACGGCTAAGAGATCAAGAGATCAATTGTTGTGTCTTTGGGGTGCCCCCTGCCCCCGTATATAAAGGAGCAAGGGGGGTGCGGCCGGCCTAGAGAGGGGCGCGCCAGGAGGAGTCCTACTCCTACCGGGAGTAGGACTCCCCCCTTTCCTTGTTGGACTAGGAGAGAGAGGGGAAAGAGGTGGAGGAGAAGAAGGAAGGGGGGCGCCGCCCCCCTCTCCTTGTCCTATTCGGACTAGGGGGGAGGGGGCGCGGCCCATGCCCTGGCCGCCTCTCCTCTCTTTCCAACAAGGCCCACTAAGGCCCATTAAGTCCTTGGGGGGTTCCGATAATCTCCCGGTACTCCGGTAAAATCCCGATTTGACCCGGAACACTTCCGATATCCAAACATAGGCTTCCAATATATCAATCTTCATGTCTCGACCATTTTGAGACTCCTCGTCATGTCTGTGATCACATCCGGGACTCCGAACAACCTTCGGTACATCAAAACATATAAACTCATAATATAATTGTCATCGAAACGTTAAGCGTGCGGACCCTACGAGTTCGAGAACTATGTAGACATGACCGAGAGACGTCTCCGGTCAATAACCAATAGCGGAACCTGGATGTTCATATTGGCTCCCACATATTCTACGAAGATCTTTATCGGTCAAACCGCATAACAACATACGTTGTTCCCTTTGTCATCGGTATGTTACATGCCCGAGATTCGATCGTCGATATCTCAATACCTAGTTGAATCTCGTTACCGGCAAGTCTCTTTACTCGTTCTGTAATACATCATCCCGCAACTAACTCGTTAGTTGCAATGCTTGCAAGGCTTATAGTGATGTGCATTACCGAGTGGGCCCAGAGATACCTCTCCGACAATCGAAGTGACAAATCCTAATCTCGAAATACGCCAACCCAACAAGTACCTTTGGAGACACTTGTAGAGCACCTTTATAATCACCCAGTTACGTTGTGATGTTTGGTGGCACACAAAGTGTTCCTCCGGTAAATGGGAGTTGCATAATCTCATAGTCATAGGAACATGTATAAGTCGTGAATTAAGCAATAGCAACAAACTAAACGATCAAGTGCTAAGATAACGGAATGGGTCAAGTCAATCACATCATTCTCCTAATGATGTGATCCCGTTAATCAAATGACAACTCATGTCTATGGTTTGAAAACATAACCATCTTTGATCAACGAGCTAGTAGAGGCATACTAGTCACATTCTGTTTGTCTATGTATTCACACATGTATTATGTTTTCGGTTAATACAATTCTAGCATGAATAATAAACATTTATCATGGTATAAGGAAATAAATAATAACTTTATTATTGCCTCTAGGGCATATTTCCTTCAAAACCCAACCTCGACGAGAAGCGGTCGACGCCGCCGCTGCTGAGGTGGAGCACGTCCAATGGAAGACACTTCCAAAGGAGTCCGAGGCTGGACATGGCCGGCGGGGGCAGCTTCCGGCAGAGAAGAGAGAGAAGGAGGCCGAGGCCTGGACATGGCAGGTAGATTTTAGCGGAGAAGAGAGAGGAGACCGGGGTTAGAATCTCTGGCGGCTGGCCGCTTCACATCAAGCAACGAGGTGGACGAGTTCCTGCCCGCGTCTAGGGCGGGGCTGGTAGGGCTCGCTCGGGGGAGGGAAGAAAGGAAGGGGGGAGGCGCGGTGGAGGAGCTCGCCGGCCGCCTCCTCGAAGGATGGTGTAGGCTCGGGGGGAGGGAAGAAAGGAAGGGGGAGGCGGCAGGAGCAGGGGCCCAAGCAGACCGGGAGAAGATTGTGGATAGTTTTTTTTTAGAATCAGAAGATTGGGGATAGGTAGGCACGAATATCTTGGGTTAATGGTAGATGGGCCACGCTTTTCCTTCGGCTAGGCCGGCTACGCAAGTGTGTTGCCCTCTCTCTGTGCTAGCTCTTTATTTTCTTTTTCCATTTAGAGATAAACAGTGGGTTTGAAAAAGAGTTTTCAAGTCAGGAAACCCCCCCCCCCCCCCCCATTAATTTAAATGTTCTTAATCCAGGAACATATGCTGATGGGGATGGGAGGTGAGCCGATAACAAAAAATATGTATAAAACTCAGAGATACTCACAAAATTGCCGCATGCAGATGCGAAAATTAACCACACATTTGAGTATTTTTATTTATGGAATATGACTACGTTTGTGTCAGAAAGAAAACAAAAACTCAAATGTGTAATTTTACCCGAAAAAATAGGTGCAACGAATCAAAACATCTATCCAAAAAATAAAATTAGGCGCAATCAATCAGAACATGTATGCTCTACATGGAAAAAATACACATTTGAGGTTTTGTTTTCTTTTTCCACAAACATAGTCATATTTCGTGTACAATGAGCAAGGAACATGATGTAAAAAAATGAAGACTTCGTAATAGAATATTAAATAAACTAACAATGAGATTTGAATATTTCAAATAAAAAATTGAATATCGGGTCACCTAAAAGAATTTTTAGCCTCTTGATATTCATCAATCAATTTTAAATTATTGCTGCAAGATAAGGTTTTAAAATTTAAAATGTTGTTATAAATGTCATGAAATGAGATTTTGCATAGTAAAAATCTCTTATTCTATGCACGAAGGGTACAACTTCAAGCTAGCAAATCCACACTAACAGTAGATACTCTATAGCTATCAATCAATGCACAAAACAATGCATGTCTTTGTAACTATGTTTGGCACTACTAAACTTGAATTGGGAAAAATAAGATTTAGTAATATTTCATATTCATGGTTTATGGTATTAGTGCTTCTTCATTGTGTTGAAATGGCGGGCGTGTACCTGTGTGGGGTCTTGAACCATTTTTATCAAGATCGAGGCATTTTTTCTCCTGTTGCAAAGCACGGGCATGTTTGCTAGTTATACTAGTGTGAAGATTGCTCAGTATCGGTATCTCGAAGATGCTCCTAGAGGTAGGATGTGTGGGTGTGCGTTCACAGAGATAAATATATGTGTATATGTGAGCATTTGTGATTGTGTTGTGTTAAAAAAACAAAATCAATACGTCCTCTACACAATTACTTCAGTACATGTGCGTACATGCCTTGCAGAATGGGAGAGGTGGAATGCTAATTCATAAGTATAGTACCATGGATACGGTAGTGTACTATGTACAGTATCTACTCCCTCCGTTTCAAAATAGATAACCCAACTTTGTATCAATTTTATACTAAAGTATAAAGTTGAGTCATCTATTTTAAAACGGAGGGACTACATGCGTGAGAGGCCGGCTTGGTGCATAGTTGTATTAACGGCGATGTCAAGTACATGTACTGCTCCTTGGTCCTTCTTATGACTCTTAGCCGGTTGTTAAAGAAAAGTGACTGACCTAAATTACAAAATCAGTCACCTGACCCCTAAGCCACCCCCTTAAATGTCTAAGGGCTAAGAAGGTTTGGAAACACTTAGGTTTAGATGATCCCATCAAGGAGGCTTGTGAGGGAGTACTTTCGATACATCAGGTTCAATCGCCAGTCATGGGGCAGGTGTCATCAACCGAATTGATAGCGGTTGTGTGCTGCTACCTTTTGTGGGGAAAGTAGGCAACATTTCATAGCACCCACCCCAAGGTATGGAAATGTTCTTGGTCACCACCACCCGTAAATTTTGTCAAGGTTAATGTCGATGCTTCTTTCGGTTTTTTTCCCAGAACTATCACTTTTTTATAGCAAATTCGAAAACTATAGCATTCAATGTAAAAAAATCAGAACTATGACCCCGTCGGCCTCGTGTGGGCCGAAAAGGGAGTTTTCGGCCAGGATTTGGCCGAAATGGGCTTTTCGGCCGTGCCTTGGCCGAAGAGGTGCATACCTGGGCCGAAAAGACCTTTTTGGTCAGCAGTAGGCCGAAAAGTCATTTTTGGTCAGCAGTAGGCCGAAAAGTCCCTAAGGCCCACCTTTTTACGTTAACGGGAGGCCAAAGCTGCATGGCTCCACTCTTCGGCTTATATTAGGCCGAAATGATTTTTTTATTTTGGCTTATAAATACTGTGCAACCATTGCTCATCTTAGACATTAAAAAAATCGCGCAACCCTTTCCCCTCAATATTTTCCCGCCAACTCGTCCTTGGGATATTCTGCAGAGGAGTTTTGGTTCTGCTGTGTTAGCGGCTACGTACAGAGGCCTGTGCAAAGCTTGTCTGTTGAAGTCTAGAAAATCTAGTCTTGTTGGATGTCCATTATTGTTGCAGCTCTGGTCATACGAGATATTCCCTATTGGACGACCCAATTAAAAAGGTGGGCCCCAGGGACTTTTCGGCCTACTACTAACCAAAAAGGTCTTTTCGGCCGAGGTACGCACCTCTTCGGCCAAGGCACGACCGGAAAGCCCATTTCGGCCAAATCCTGGCCGAAAACTCCCTTTTCGGCCCACACGAGCCCGACAAGGTCATAGTTTTGAATTTTTTGCATTGGGTGCTATAGTTTCCGAATTTGCTACAAAAACCATGATAGTTTTGAAAAAAAATCCTTCTTCCGAACCATTGGAGTTGTTATCTGTGACAATAAAGAAATGCCACAAAGAATTCAAATATATCACTGGTTCATGATGTCCTATCAGCTGAAGCAATTGCGCTCAAGGAAGGTTTGTTAATTGTTGAATCTTCAGGATGCAATAGAGTTCTCGTCAGTTCAAACAACCTGGAGTTTATAAGCATCTTAAACCAAGATACCTAAGAGCATCTCCAGCCGTTGGCCCCCCAGGGGCACCTAAAATCGTCGCCTGGGGGTGAGCCAGTGCAAAAAATAGGCCTGGGGGCAAGTTGGTCCCTAGCCGCCGGCCCCAGGGCCGCCCTAGGCGCGATCAAGAAATAAAAATATATAGCAAATTTCAGCAAAGTTCGGCTAAACACGACTAAATTTCGGAAAATTTGGGCATATATTAGACATGTTCGTGAATTTTCATTACATAGCTAAATATATAACTAATCTAAAAAGAAACTGGCTGAACGCCGAGTAGTCGCCGTTGTCGCCGCCATCCTCACCGCTGTCTGTTGGGTAACGTAGTAATTTCAAAAAATTCCTACGCACACACAGGATCATGGTGATGCATAGCAACGAGAGGGGAGAGTGTTGTCTACGTACCCTCGTTGACCGAAAGCGGAAGCGTTAGCACAACGCGATTGATGTAGTTGTACGTCTTCATGATCCGACCGATCAAGTACCGAACGCACGGCACCTCCGAATTCAACACACGTTCAGCTCGATGACGTCCCTCGAACTCCGACCCAGCCGAGCTTTGAGGGAGAGTTCCGTCAGCAAGATGGCGTGGTGACGATGATGATGTTCTATCGACGCAGGGCTTCGCCTAAGCACCGCTACGATATTATCGAGGTGGATTATGGTGGAGGGGGCACCGCACACGGCTAAGAGATCAATTGTTGTGTCTTTGGGGTGCCCCCTGCCCCCGTATATAAAGGAGCAAGGGAGGATGCGGCCGGCCTAGAGAGGGGCGCGCCAGGAGGAGTCCTACTCCTACCGGGAGTAGGACTCCCCCCCCTTTTCCTTATTGGACTAGGAGAGAGAGGGGAAAGAGGTGGATGAGAAGAAGGAAGGGGGGGCGCCGTGTAACGCCCCAAGACCGTTGTGCCAGGTGTCGTCCAGTTATTCGTTGTTGTTGCCTTGTCATTGCTTGCGTGTCATGCAATGCATATCATGTCATCATGTGCATTTCATTTGCATACGTGTTCGTCTCATGCATCCGAGTATTTTCCCCGTTGTCCGTTTTGCATTCCGGTGCTCCGTTCTCCTCCGGTGGTCATTTCTACCTTATTCTCGTGTGTGGGGATTAAACATTTCTAGATTGGACCGAGACTTGCCAAGTGGCCTTGGTTTACTACCGGTAGACCGCCTGTCAAGTTTTGTACCATTTGGACTTCGTTTGATACTCCAACGGTTAACCGAGGGACCGAAAAGGCCTCGTGTGTGTTGCAGCCCAACACCCCTCCAAAGTGGCCCAAAACCCATCTTAACCTCCTCCATCATCTAGAGCGTTCGATCACGATCGCGTGGCCGAAAACCGCACCTTATTTGGACACTCCTAGCTCCCTCTATGCCTATTTATACCTCCCCCATTCGTAATCCCGGGTCATTCCACCCGCGCGGTCGGACATGTCCGCCGGCCGCCGGACAGCGTCCGCTGCCGCCTGCAGCAAATCACAGCGTGCCAAGTGGCACTGCGCCCACTTCCCCGCCGCCAGGCCCGCCGGCCCGGAGCAGGCCCGCCCGCGCCGCGCCCGGGCCAGATCGAGCGCGCCCGAGCCCCGCCGCCGTCTTCCTCGGGGCCGGCCACCGCCGCCGCGTGCTGCCTCTCCTCCGGCAAGCCCTCGCCGGAGCTCGCCCTCCGCCGGCCACCGCCTCCGCCACCGCACTGGGCTGCCGCCTTGCTCCTCGTCTCGGCGCCGCCCGACGCCGGCGACCGCGCCTGCCGCGCCGCCTCCCGCCGTCCCGCGGCCAGATCGGGACGCCGGCGAGCTCCCGTCACCGTCCCTGCCTTCTCTGGCGCGGATCCGGCGAGATCCGCCGCCGCTTCGAAAACCGTGCCGCGGTCAACCCTAGATCTGCGAGGTGATGAATTTCTCTAAGTCCCTGATTTTCTAGATTCAAATGCTCTTGTTCATCATGCCGTAACTTTGCACCTGTAAGTCCGTTTTGCGCATGTAGCATATCAAAATGTTCGCCTCAGAAAGCACATCATTTCATCTCATTGCATCATTTTCATTTGAGTTCATTTTGATACCCGAAATGCTGTTAGAAGTATGCTATTTGAGATAATTGTCAGATCTGCTGCTCCAATTAGATATTTGTCATTTTTGCCATGTTTAATGTGTGCATGATATGCCCCTGAGCTCTTCATGTGTTTTGTTATATGTTTTGCCATCTATCCAGAGGTGCAATCCATGTATTTTTGTGATGTGTGTGGTGACTAGCACAAGCTTGCAAAGTGGTGCATTCGTTAATGCTGATTTCAGGGACTTAGCATTTCCACTAAGTCCTTGGACTGTTTATCTCATTATGTCATATGTTCATGTTGTTTCCTAGTGATCCCTGCCTCTTTTGAGGATGATCAGTAAGGATGTTTTGTTAATCTTGTAGTGCTCTATCCATCCATGTCTTTGTTTGAAATTATGGAGCACCCTAGCTTGAGTAAATCGAGCTCTACTTTTGCCATTTCGTGAATCTGGGCAGATTGTCTACTTCTTAGCGATTTTGTCGGGGATGTTGTAGTTGATCCGTGCATGCTATGTTATTGTTCTTGCCATGTCTCGCTTGTATTTTGTGTATCCTTGGTGGGTGTTTGCTTAGATTATCATGACTTGCTCTGTAGTGAGTGCATCGAGCTCGTAAACATGCCTACTTGATATCTGTTTCAGCATGCTCCAGTTTTCACTAAGTCTGAGAACTGATTATGTTTTTCCATGTTCACATGCTTGCAATTGTATTTCCTGATCCCTTTTCGCTCAAGGTCACTAAGGGACTTTTGTTAAGCTCTTTGAGTAGCTCCATGCCATGCTTTACTTGCCATGTTCAGTTCCTGTAGCATATAGTTTTCTTTCTCCAAAGCGTGTATCTGATCTGAAATTCCAGACTAGTGTTAATTTCACTAAGTCTGAAACCTGTTTACCAATTGCACTTTTGCCATGCTTGTTTGAACCTGTTAATGGATGAATTGGCCGTAGCTCAGTGCTAGTCTTTTGTTAAGCATCATGAGTGGATCCCTGACATGTATTTTGTTGCCATGTTTGAGTGTTGTAGCATGTTTGTCTTGTTACATTTAGATGGCTACTTGCTGTAAATCGCAGACCGGTGCCATATTTGAATTGCTTGCCATTTCCAAACCGTAACTCCGATTCCGGTGATCTTTATATCGTTTTCAAGCGATTTCATCTCATCTTTCAATTGGCACACTTGGATTTCCAAGTTGAGGCCAGGTATATTCATTCCTTTGCAAATCATGCATATGCATCACATACCGCATCCCGCATATCATACCATGTTCATGTGTTGGTTGTTTACTATGTTGTGTGCTTCTTTTCCGGTGTTTGCTTCTTCGGGTTGGTTCTAATAACGTCACGTTGTGAGGACCCGTTCGTCTACGTTCTGTTTGTCTTCTTCATGGACTCGTTCTTCTTCCTTGCGGGATTTCAGGCAAGATGACCATACCCTCGAAATCACTTCTATCTTTGCTTGCTAGTTGCTTGCTCTTTTGCCATGCCTATGCTGCGATACCTACCACTTGTTTATCATGCCTCCCATATTGTTGAACCAAGCCTCTAACCCACCTTGTCCTAGCAAACCGTTGTTTGGCTATGTTACCGCTTTGCTCAGTCCCTCTTATAGCGTTGTTAGTTGCAGGTGAAGATTGAAGTTTGTTCCTTGTTGGAACATGGAGATGTTGTTCCTTGTTGGAACATGTTTACTTGTTGGGATATCACAATATATCTTATTTAATTAATGCATCTATATACTTGGTAAAGGGTGGAAGGTTCGGCCTTATGCCTGGTGTTTTGTTCCACTCTTGCCGCCCTAGTTTCCGTCATATCGGTGTTATGTTCCCAGATTTTGCGTTCCTTACGCGGTTGGGTAATAATGGAAACCCCTTGATAGTTCGCCCTGAATAAAACTCTTCCAGCAATGCCCAACATTGGTTTTACCATTCGCCACCTAGCCTTTTCTTTTCCCTTGGGGGTCGCGCACCCAAGGGTCATTATTATTTTAAACCCCCGGGCCAGTGCTCCTCTGAGTGTTGGTCCAACTTGTCAGCCGCCGGTGGCCACCAGGGGCAACTCTGGGCTGACCTACCGTAAGTTTGGACAATCCGGTGTGCCCTGAGAAAGAGATATGTGCAGCTCCTATCGGGATTTGTCGGCACATTCAGGCGGTGTTGCTGGTTTAGTTTTACCTTGTCGAAATGTCTTGTAACCGGGATTCCGAGTCTGATCGGGTCTTCCCGCTAGAAGGAATATCCTTCGTTGACCGTGAGAGCTTGTGATGGGTTAAGTTGGGACACCCCTGCAGGGATTTGAACTTTCGAAAGTCGTGCCCGCGGTTATGGGCAGATGGGAATTTGTTAACGTCCGGTTGTAGAAAACCTAAAGTTGACCTTAATTAAAATGCATCAACCGCGTGTGTAACCATGATGGTCTCTTTTCGGCGAGTCTGGGAAGTGAACACGGTGTTGGAGTTATGCTTGACGTAGGTTGTTCTAGGATCACTTCTTGATCATAGTTGTTCGATCGTGCTTTGCCTTCTCTTCTCGCTCTCTTTTGCGCATGTTAGCCACCATATATGCTAGTCGCTTGCTGCAGCTCCACCTCATACCTTTACCTTACCCATAAGCTTAAATAGTCTTGATCGCGAGGGTGCGAGATTGCTGAGTCCCCGTGACTCACAGATACTTTCAAAACCAGCTTGCAGGTGTCGTTGAACCGTGCAGATGACGCAACCAAGCTCAAGGAGGAGCTCGATGAAGATCTTGCCCTTTGTGTTGTTTCGTTCTAGATGATCAGTAGTGGAGCCCAGTTGGGGTCGATCGGGGACCTTGTCGCATTTGGTAGTCTTCTTTTATTTTGGCTTCGTAGTCGGGCCCTGATTGTATTTGGATGATGTAATGCTTTATTCATGTATTTGTGTGAAGTGGCGATTGTAAGCCAACTATGTATCTTTTTCCCTTATGTATTACATGGGTTGTGTGAAGATTACCTCACTTGCGACATTCCTTTCAATGCGGTTATGCCTCTAAGTCGTGCTTCGACACGTGGGAGATATAGCCGCATCGAGGGTGTTACAAGTTGGTAATCAGAGCCTTCCCCGACCTTAGGAGCCCCACTGCTTGATCGAATTAGCAGCCGTTGTTGAGTCTAGAAAAATGTTTTGAGTCATTTAGGAATTATATATCAGAGAGTTTAGGAATTCTTTTTACTCCGAAGTCCCTTCATCGCTCTAGTAAGGCATCCTGATGTAGAGTTTTGTCTCTTCTCTTCTCAAATTTCACTAAAAAAAATTTAGGATCACGCGGGTATCTTGGAATCGTTCCGATCGATTTGTGACGAGAACATTGTTCTTGGTGCCTCCTGTCATTTAGGGGTTGTGGCAGTGTCCCGGGGAGTTGAGCTCCGAGGTGTTGTCGTCACAATTTTATCGTTGCAGTTCTAGAATACCTGAGAGTAGTTTCACCGACATCGAAATCTCTTTTATGCAGTTGTTGGTGAGATAACCTCGATGCCACCCAGTACTGGGGCGGGAGTTCGGGAGTATTGCGATAACTTGTATAACGGATGCTTTTCGAAGGTTGAGGTAAATGATTTCCGAAGGTTTCTTGGTTATGTGTTGAAGGATGGATACAGCTGGATGTAGGATTTGCTAGTTTTGGGTGAGATATTATGCTTCCCCTGTATCCCCAACACCTGATTGCATAACCGGGAAAATTTCGGGAGTTTATAAGTGGGAAATCAAGTAGCTCTTAGGATATCTTTCTGACAGATGTATGATATGAAATTGGGGTTCGACGTCTAGTGGTCCGCCTATTCACGGTTGGTTTTACAGTGGTCTCGTTGTGTCTTAAAGAGTCCTTGGCTATGCCGACTTGGGGATGCTTCGTATGTCATGTGCACTGCCTTGTACATGATGGTGCTGTACGATCGAGCCCGTGTAGGCCCCACCACGAAAACTTTCGATGAAATCTCTATCATATGTTTGTTCCGGCTTATTCTGCGAGCCAATCCTTTGTTTTGTTTTGAGTTGTGGTATTCGAGTTGCTTCAAAGTCAAATGTTGATTCCATACCTTTCCCAAGTGGTGTTCTCATACTCCGATGTGAATACTAATCCTTCTTGATCATCGAGATTGTGTTGTCAATCCTTTTCAACCGGCGTGTTTCTCTTCAAGTGGATCCGATCATTTCAACATCAGCAAGATCAATTATCATTTCTTCTCAACGATGTTTGTTTCATCCGTCTCCAAGTTGCCTTTGTTTTTCCCACCCACCCACCCTTTTCCTTCAAGCACTAAGATTTCTTAATCAGCTATCCATCTTATTCATGTGAAGCCTCTTCTTTCTTTTCAATCAATATTCTTATCCGGTGATTCTCATGAAGATTCTAACGGAGATTCAAGTTCATCATTCTTCATGCTTTTCCTTCTCCGGTGGATTCAATTCGAGTTTTCAGTGTTGATCATATTCTTTTCTTTATTTCTAGTGATATTTACATGTCGAGGCACCTCATAATCATCCACTTCTCGCTATTTTTGTTCCGGAGTGCTGAAGATATCTCGAAGATTCGTGTTTCCACTCTGCTTTCGTTCAAACTTTTTCGAGAATGTTATCTCATTCAAGTCATTTAACTCAATCGGCGCAATCTATCTTTCAAATCGTTCTACGGTGTTTTCTTTTGAATGGGCCCTAACCCACAGGTCTTTTTCTAGGATCTTACCTGACTCTTCTTATTTTCCCGGAGCTATCCTCAAAATTTCCTTTCGAAGTTTGATGTAAGTATGATTTATCATCAGTTAAATGTCTTTCTCCAAGATCTTTCAAATTCATTTCATTGTTGATTCAACTTTTATATTCTTCTTTATTCCAGTGCCTCAATAATTCTTGGTGGTGTTTCTCTTTGTCATTCTCATCTTTTGAAGACCGAAAAAGAGTTTTCCTCCATATCTTGCCCCATTCTCGGAAATCATCTCATAATTGTTTTGATTGTGAGAATCCTTTTCACCTATCCGGAGCATTTCAAGAGTTTTTTCAGTTTGTTTATCCGAAGGCCATCAGTTCGGGATTATCCATTTCAGCTTCAGCTTTCATTCTTCAAAATCTTACCGGTGCTTCAAGTGATCTCTAATCAGTTCGTGATCCCTCCGTTCTCATGGATCTGAATTCTCTCATGTATCTTCGTTCATTTGTCAATTCTTACCCGGTGATTCATCCCTTTATTTCATTCATCTCCAATTCTTATGGTGGTTCATTCAAGATTTCTCTTCCTTCGTTTATCATATCAATTTATTCGTTGCTTCAATCCTACTGGTGGTTCGTTGAAGATCTTCCCAAGTTGACTCTATCTGTCTTAATGCTTTTGATGAGAATAAGTAGTATGCCAAATCCGTTGCTTGGCATCAATTTAATTGATGAAGGATAAGCATAATGTAATTCTTATTCTTGTTTCATCCAAGTGATTAATTCCTTACTCCGGAGGCTCATCAAATTCTTGATTTCATTTGTTCATCTTTCTTTTCTGGAGTTCCAAGCTTTTCCGCATTATCTCGTCGCGAAGCTCCATCTAAATCATTGCAAGGCTTCACCTTGTGTTTTCAACTACCCTTTCTTTCCGTTTGATCATTCTTTTGTTTAACGAAGTTCTTCATGGAGGTTCTACATGATGGTTCATCAAGGATTTATTTCCTTCTCGAAGTTTTCATCAAGATTCTTTTAAGGAGCTCAAGCATTCTTCTTCTTGTAATCCGGAGTGAAATTCTTTCTTCCGTACCATTGGAGGTGGTATTATGTCATTCTTGATAATTTTCCTTCGTGCTTCATGTTTCTCAAGCTATCAAGAATGAGGTATTTTAAATTCATCAACCTCTTCGTTGGAATTATCTTGGGCTATATTTCACCAAAAAGCCTTCCCTAAGGTTTGTTGCTATCTATGGTGCTCATAAAGGACCCAAGTTCTTCTTTATCCTCCCGGTGAAATATTTTCTCGTCTCCTTGTTCATATCAATACAATTCTTTTTCCCGTGAGTGGCAGGTTGTCACCTCATAATTTGAGGTGTATTCCATAAGATTCGTTTCCCTTCGTTCATTTCATTCCATTCTTACTTTTGTTCCAGAGGCATTGTGATGTTGCTCTCTTCAACCCATCTTGTTTTGTCAGGATCATGTTCTTTTCATGCTTATCCTTTAACCGGAGTGTGTGCCCGCTGCTCAAGTTCCTTCATTTTATCAAGTCTTTCATCTCTTTTAACCGGAGTGCTTTCAACATTGTTCTTCTTAGTTGTATTTTTTTTCTTTTAATTTGTCCAACCTTTTCAAGGTTCTTTGGTTCCACTCGTTTGTCAAAGAAGCAACTTAGTTTTACCTCTCCTCTCTTCTCTTCCGTTGTTCCTCCGGTGCCATTCTAGATCTCGGGACGAGATCCTCTTGTAGTGGTGGAGTGTTGTAACGCCCCAAGACCATTGTGCCAGGTGTCGTCCAGTTATTCGCTGCTGTTGCCTTGTCATTTCTCGTGTGTCATGCATTGCATATCATGTCATCATGTGCATTTCATTTGCATACGTGTTCGTCTCATGCATCCGAGCATTTTCCCCGTTGTCCGTTTTGCATTCCGGCGCTCCGTTCTCCTCCGGTGGTCATTTCTACCTTCTTCTCGTGTGTGGGGATTAAACATTTCCGGATTGGACCGAGACTTGCCAAGCGGCCTTGGTTTACTACCGGTAGACCGCCTGTCAAGTTTCGTACCATTTGGACTTCGTTTGATACTCCAACGGTTAACCGAGGGACCGAAAAGGCCTCGTGTGTGTTGCAGCCCAACACCCCTCCAAAGTGGCCCAAAACCCATCTTAACCTCCTCCATCATCTAGAGCGTTCGATCACGATCACGTGGCCGAAAACCGCACCTCATTTGGACACTCCTAGCTCCCTCTATGCCTATTTATACCTCCCCCATTCGTAATCCCGGGTCATTCCACCCCTAACCCTAGATCCACCCCTCTCCGCGCGGCCGGACACGTCCGCCGGCCGCCGGACAGCGTCCGCCGCCGCCTGCAGTGAATCACAGCGCGCCAAGTGGCACTACGCCCACTTCCCCGCCGCCAGGCCCGCCCGCGCCGCGCCCGGGCTAGATCGAGCGCACCCGAGCCCCGCCGCCATCTTCCTCGGGGCCGGCAACCGCCGCCGCGCGCCGCCTCTCCTCCGGCGAGCCCTCGCTGGAGCTCGCCCTCTGCCGGCCACCGCCTCCGCCACCGCACCGGGCTGCCGCCTTGCTCCTCCCGGCGCCGCCCGACGCCGGCGACCGCGCCTGCCGCGCCGCCTCCCGCCGTCCCGCGGCCAGATCGGGACGCCGGCGAGCTCCCGTCGCCGTCCCTGCCTTCTCCGGCGCGGATCCGGTGAGATCCGCCGCCGCTTCGAAAACCATGCCGCAGTCAACCCTAGATCCGTGAGGTGATGAATTTCTCTAAGTCCCCGATTTTCCAGATTCAAATGCTCTTGTTCATCATGTCGTAACTTTGCACCCGTAACTCCGTTGTGCACGTGTAGCATATCAAAATGTTCGCCTCAGAGAGCACATCATTTCATCTCATTGAATCATTTTCATTTGAGTTCATCTTGATGCCCGAAATGCTGTTAGAAGTATGCTATTTGAGATAATTGTCAGATCTGCTGCTCCAATTAGATATTTGTCACTTTTGTCATGTTTAATGTGTGCATGATATGCCCCTGAGCTCTTCATGAGTTTTGTTATATGTTTTGCCATCTATCCAGAGGTGCAACCCATGTATTTTTATGATGTGTGTGGTGACTAGCACAAGCTTGCAAAGTGGTGCATTCGTTAATGCTGATTTCAGGGACTTAGCATTTCCACTAAGTCCTTGGACTGTTTATCTCATTATGCCATATGTTCATGTTGTTTCCTAGTGATCTGGGCCTCTTTTGAGGATGATCAGTAAGGATGTTTTGTTAATCTTGTAGTGCTCTATCCATCCATGTCTTTGTTCGCAATTATGGAGCACCCTAGCTTGAGTCAATCGAACTCTACTTTTGCCATTTCGTGAATCTGGGCATATTGTCTACTTGTTAGCAATTTTGCCGGGGATGTTGTAGTTGATCCGTGCATGTCTAGCTTGTATTTTGTGTATCCTTGGTGGGTGTATGCTTATATTGTCATGACTTGCTCGGTAGTGAGTGCATCGATCTCGTAAACATGCCTACTTGATATCTATTTCAGCATGCTCCAGTTTTCACTAAGTGTGAGAACTGATTATGTTTTTGCCATGTTCACATGCTTGCAATTGTATTTTCTGATCCCTTTTGGCTCAAGGTCACTAAGGGACTTTTGTTAAGCCCTTTGAGTAGCTCCATTCAATGCTTTACTTTGCCATGTTCAGTTCCTGTAGCATATAGTTTTCTTGCTCCAAAGTGTGCTATCTGATCTGAAATTCCAGACTAGTGTTAATTTCACTAAGTCTGAAACATGTTTACCAATTGTACTTTTGCCATGCTTATTTGAACCTGTTAATGGATGAATTGGCCGTAGCTCAGTGCTAGTCTTTTGTTAAGCATCATGAGTGGATCCCTGCCATGTATTTTGTTGCCATGTTTGAGTGCTGTAGCATGTTTGTCTTGTTGCATTTAGATGGCTACTTGCTGTAAATCACAGATCGGTGCCATATTTGAATTGCTTGCCATTTCCAAACCGTAACTCCGATTCCGGTGATCTTTATATCGTTTTCAAGCGATTTCATCTCATCTTTCCAGTGGCACACTTGGATTTCCAAATTGAGGCCAGGTCCATTCATTTCTTTGCAAATCATGCGTATGCATCGCATACCGCATCCCGCATATCATACCATGTTCATGTGTTGGTTGTTTACTATGTTGTGTGCTTCTTTTCCGGTGTTTCCTTCTTCGGGTTGGTTCCGATAATGTCGCGTTGTGAGGACCCGTTCGTCTACGTTCCGTTTGTCTTGTTCATGGACTCGTTCTTCTTCCTTGCGGGATTTCAGGCAAGATGACCATACCCTCGAAATCACTTCTATCTTTGCTTGCTAGTTGCTCGCTCTTTTGCCATGCCTATGCTGCGATACCTACCACTTGTTTATCATGCCTCCCATATTGTTGAACCAAGCCTCTAACCCACCTTGTCCTAGCAAACCATTGTTTGGCTATGTTACCGCTTTGCTCAGCCCCTCTTATAGCGTTGTTAGTTGCAGGTGAAGATTAAAGTTTGTTCCTTGTTGGAACATGGAGATGTTGTTCCTTGTTGGAACATGTTTACTTGTTGGGATATCACAATATATCTTATTTAATTAATGCATCTATATACTTGGTAAAGGGTGGAAGGCTCGGCCTTATGCCTGGTGTTTTGTTCCACTCTTGCCGCCCTAGTTTCCGTCATATCGGTGTTATGTTCCTGGATTTTGCGTTCCTTATGCGGTTGGGTAATAATGGGAACCCCTTGATAGTTCGCCCTGAATAAAACTCTTCCAGCAATGCCCAACATTGGTTTTACCATTCGCCACATAGCCTTTTCTTTTCCCTTGGGGTCGCGCGCCCAAGGGTCATCATTATTTTAAACCCCCGGGCCAGTGCTCCTCTGAGTGTTGGTCCAACTTGTCAGCCGCCGGTGGCCACCAGGGGCAACTCTGGGCTGGCCTACCGGAAGTTTGGACAATCCGGTGTGCCCTGAGAAAGAGATATGTGCAGCTCCTATCGGGATTTGTCGGCACATTCGGGCGGTGTTGCTGGTTTAGTTTTACCTTGTCAAAATGTCTTGTAACCGGGATTCCGAGTCTGATCGGGTCTTCCCGCTAGAAGGAATATCCTTCGTTGACTGTGAGAGCTTGTGATGGGCTAAGTTGGGACACCCCTGCAGGGATTTGAACTTTCAAAAGCCGTGCCCGCGGTTATGGGCAGATGGGAATTTGTTAACGTCCGGTTGTAGAAAACCTGAAGTTGACCTTAATTAAAATGCATCAACCACGTGTGTAACCATGATGGTCTCTTTCCGGCGGAGTCCGGGAAGTGAACACGGTGTTGGAGTTATGCTTGACGTAGGTTGTTCTAGGATCACTTCTTGATCATAGTTGTTCGATCGTGCTTTGCCTTCTCTTCTCGCTCTCTTTTGCGCATGTTAGCCACCATATATGCTAGTCGCTTGCTGCAGCTCCACCTCATACCTTTACCTTACCCATAAGCTTAAATAGTCTTGATCGCGAGGGTGCGAGATTGCTGAGTCCCCGTGACTCACAGATACTTCCAAAACCAGCTTGCAGGTACCGTTGAACCGTGCAGATGACGCAACCAAGCTCAAGGAGGAGCTCGATGAAGATCTTGCCCTTTGTGTTGTTTCGTTCTAGATGATCAGTAGTGGAGCCCAGTTGGGGTCGATCGGGGACCTTGTCGCATTTGGTAGACTTCTTTTATTTTGGCTCTGTAGTCGGGCCCTGATTGTATTTGGATGATGTAATGCTTTATTCATGTATTTGTGTGAAGTGGCGATTGTAAGCCAACTATGTATCTTTTTCCCTTATGTATTAGATGGGTTGTGTGAAGATTACCTCACTTGCGACATTGCTTTCAATGCGGTTATGCCTCTAAGTCGTGCTTCGACACGTGGGAGATATAGCTGCATCGAGGGCATTACACGCCGCCCCCCTCTCCTTGTCCTATTCGGACTAGGGGGGAGGGGCGCGGCCCATGCCCTGGCCGCCTCTCCTCTCTTTCCACCAAGGCCCACTAAGGCCCATTAAGTCCCGGGGGGGTTCCGGTAACCTCCCGGTACTCCGGTAAAATCCCGATTTCACCCGGAACACTTCCAATATCCAAACATAGGCTTCCAATATATCAATCTTCATGTCTCGACCATTTTGAGACTCCTCGTCATGTCCGTGATCACATCTGGGACTCCGAACAACCTTCGGTACATCAAAACATATAAACTCATAATATAACTGTCATCGAAACGTTAAGCGTGCGGACCCTATGGGTTCGAGAACTATGTAGACATGACCAAGACACGTCTCCATTCAATAACCAATAGCAGAACCTGGATGTTCATATTGGCTCCCACATATTCTACGAAGATCTTTATCGGTCAAACCGCATAACAACATACGTTGTTCCCTTTGTCATCGGTATGTTACTTGCCCGAGATTCGATCGTCGGTATCTCAATACCTAGTTCAATCTCGTTACCGGCAGGTCTCTTTACTCGTTCCGTAATACATCATCCCGCAACTAACTCATTAGTTGCAATGCTTGCAAGGCTTATAGTGATGTGCATTACCGAGTGGGCCCAGAGATACCTCTCCAACAGTCGGAGTGACAAATCCTAATCTCGAAATACGCCAACCCAACAAGTACCTTTGGAGACACCTGTAGAGCACCTTTATAATCACCCAGTTACGTTGTGGCGTTTGGTGGCACACAAAGTGTTCCTCCGGTAAACGGGAGTTGCATAATCTCATAGTCATAGGAACATGTATAAGTCGTGAAGAAAGCAATAGCAACAAACTAAACGATCAACTGCTAAGCTAACGGAATGGATCAAGTCAATCACATCATTCTCCTAATGATGTGATCCCGTTAATCAAATGACAAGTCATGTCTATGGTTAGGAAACATAACCATCTTTGATCAACGAGCTAGTGGAGGCATACTAGTGACACTCTGTTTGTCTCTGTATTCACACATGTATTATGTTTCCAGTTAATACATTCTAGCATGAATAATAAACATTTATCATGGTATAAGGAAATAAATAATAACTTTATTATTGCCTCTAGGGCATATTTCCTTCAGTCTACCACTTGCACTAGAGTCAATAATCTAGTTCACATCGCCATGTGATTTAACACCAATAGCTCACATCACCATGTGATTAACACCCATAGTTCACATCACCATGTGACCAACACTCAAAGGGTTTACTAGAGTCAGTAATCTTAGTTCACATCGCCATGTGATTAACACCCAAAGAGTACTAAGGTGTGATCATGTTTTGCTTGTGAGAGAAGTTTAGCCTACGGGTCTGCCACATTCAGATTCATATGTATTTTGCAAATTTCTATGTCAACAATGCTCTACACGGAGCTACTCTAGCTAATTGCTCCCACTTTCAAAATGTATCCAGATTGAAACTTAAAGTCATCTGGATCAGTGTCAAATTTGCGTCGACGTAACCCTTTACGATAAACCTTTTGTCACCTCCATAATCAAGAAACATATCCTTATTCCACTAAGGATAATTTTGACCGCTGTCAAGTGATCTACTCCTAGATCACTATTGTACTCCCTTGCTAAACACAGTGTAGGGTATACAATAGATCTGGTACATAGCATGGCATACTTTATAGAAACTATGGCTGAGGCAAAGGGAATGACTTTCATTATCTTTCTATCTTCTGCCGTGGTCGGGCTTTGAGTCTTACTCAATTTCACACCTTGTAACACAGGCAAGAACTCTTTCTTTGACTGTTCCATTTTGAACTACTTCAAAATCTTGTCAAGGTATGTACTCATTGAAGAAACTTATCAAGCGTCTTGATCTATCTCTATAGATCTTGATGCTCAATATGTAAGCAGCTTCACTGAGGTCTTTCTTTGAAAAACTCCTTTCAAACACTCCTTTATGCTTTGCAGAATAATTCTACATTATTTCCGATCAACAATATGTCATTCACATATACTTATCAGAAATGTTGTAGTGCTCCCACTCACTTTCTGGTAAATACAGGCTTCACCGCAAGTCTGTATAAAACTATATGCTTTGATCAACTTATCAAAGCGTATATTCCAACTCCGAGATGCTTGCACCAGTCCATAGATGGATCGCTGGAGCTTGCATATTTTGTTAGCACCTTTAGGATTGACAAAACTTTCTTGTTGCATCATATACAACTCTTCTTTAATAAATCCATTAAGGAATGTAGTTTTGTTTATCCATTTGCTAGATTTCATAAAATGTGGCAATTGTTAACATGATTCAGACAGACTTAAGCATAGATACGAGTGAGAAACTCTCATCGTACTCAACACCTTGAACTTGTCGAAAACCTTTTGCGATAATTCTAGCTTTGTAGATAGTAACACTACTATCAGCGTCCGTCTTCCTCTTGAAGATCCATTTAATCTCAATGGCTCGCCGATCTTTGGGCAAGTCAATCAAAGTCCATACTTTGTTCTTATACATGGATCTCATCTCAGATTTCATGGCTTCAAGCCATTTCGCGGAATCTGGGCTCATCATCGCTTCCTCATAATTCGTAGGTTCGTCATGGTCAAGTAACATGACCTCCAGAACAGGATTACCGTACAACTCTGGTGCGGATCTCACTCTGGTTTACCTACGAGGTTCGGTAGTAACTTGATATGAAGTTACATGATCATCATCATTAGCTTCCTCACTAATTGGTGTAGTAGTCACAGGAACAGATTTTTGTGATGAACTACTTTCCAATAAGAGAGCAGGTGCAGTTACCTCATCAAGTTCTACTTTCCTCCCACTCACTTCTTTCGAGAGAAACTCTTTATCTAGAAAGGATCCATTCTCAGCAATGAATATCTTGCCTTCGGATCTTTGATACAAGGTGTACCCAACATTTTCTTTTGGGTATCCTATGAAGACGCACTTCTCCTATTTGGGTTTGAGCTTATCAGGTTGAAACTTTTTCACATAAGCATTGCAACCTCAAATTTTAAGAAACGATAGCTTAGGTTTCTTGACAAACCATAGTTCATACGGTGTCGTCTCAACAAATTTAGATGGTGCCCTATTTAACGTGAATGTAGATGTCTCTAATGCATAACCCCCGAACGATAGTGGTAAATCGGTAAGAGACATTATAGATCGCACCATATCTAATAAAGTACAGTTACGACGTTCGGACACACCATTACACTGTGGTGTTCTAGGTGGCGTGAGTAGTGAAACTATTTCTCTTGTTTTAACTGAAGGCCAAACTCGTAACTCAAATATTTTACTTCTGCGATCATATCGTAGAAACTTTTATTTTTGTTATGATGACTCTCCACTTCACTCTGAAATTCTTTGAACTTTTCAAATGTTTCAGACTTGTGTTTCATCAAGTAGATATACTCATATCTGCTCAAATCATCTGTGAAGATCAGAAAATAATGATACCTGCCGCGAGCCTCAATATTCATTGGACCACATACATCAGTATGTATGATTTCCAACAAATCTGTTGCTCGCTCCATTGTTCCGGAGAACGGAGTCTTAGTCATCTTGCCCATGAGGCATGGTTCGCAAGCATCAACTGATTCATAATCAAGTGATTCCAAAAGCCCATCAGCATGGATTTTCTTCATGCACTTTACACTAATATGACCTAAACGGCAGTGCCACAAATAAGTTGCAGTATCATTATTAACTTTGCATCTTTTGGCGTTAATATTATGAAAATGTGTATCACCACGATCGAGATCCAACAAACCATTTTCATTGGGTGTATGACCATAGAAGGTTTTATTCATGTAAACAGAACAACAATTATTCTCTAACTTACATGAATAACCGTATTGCAATAAACATGATCCAATCATATTCAGGCTCAACGCAAACACTAAATAACATTTATTTTAGGTTTAACATTAATCCCAAAAGTATAGGGAGTGTGCGATGATGATCATATCAATATTGGAACCATTTCCAATACACATCGTCACTTCACCCTTAACTAGTCTCTATTCATTCTGCAACTCCTGTTTCGAGTTACTATTCTTAGCAACTGAACTAGTATCAAATATTGAGGGGTTGCTATAAACACTAGTAAAGTACACATCAATAACATGTATATAAAATATACCTATGTTCACTTTGCCATCCTTCTTATCCACCAATTACTTGGGGTAGTTCCGCTTCCAGTGACCAGTCCCTTTGCAGTAGAAGCACTCAGTTTTAGGCTTAGGTCCAGACTTGGGTTTTTTCACTTGAGCAGCAACTTGCTTGCCGTTCTTCTTGAAGTTCCCCTTTCTTCCCTTTGTCTCTTTACTTGAAACTAGTGGTTTTGTTTACCATCAACACTTGATGCTTTTCTTGATTTCTACCTTCGTCGATTTCAGCATCACGAAGAGCTTGGGAATCGTTTCCGTTATCCCTTGCATATTATAGTTCATCACGAAGTTCTACTAACTTGGTGATGATGACTAGAGAATTATGTCAATCACTATTTTATCTGGAAGATTAACTCCCACTTGATTCAAGCGATTATAGTACCCAGACAATCTGAGCACATACTCACTGCTTGAGCTATTCTCCTCCATCTTTTAGCTATAGAACTTGTTGGAGACTTCATATCTCTCAACTCGGGTATTTGGTTGAAATATTAACTTCAACTCCTGGAACATCTCATATGGTCCATGACATTCAAAACGTCTTTGAAGTCCCGATTCTAAGCTGTTTAAGCATGGTGCACTAAACTATCATGTAGTCATCATATTGAGCTAGCCAAACGTTCATAACATCTACATCTGCTCCTGCAATAGGTTTGTCACCTAGCGGTGCATCAATGAGTATAAACCTCAGATCACGGATCCAATCCGCATCATTGCTACTAACATCTTTCAACTTAGTTTTCTCTAGGAACATATAAAAAATAAAACAGGGGAGCTAAACGCGAGCTATTGATCTACAACATAGACATGCTAATACTACCAGGACTAAGTTCATGATAAATTTAAGTTCAATTAATCATATTACTTAAGAACTCCAACTTAGATAGACACCCCTCTAATCCTCTAAGTGGTCACGTGATCCATATCAACAAAACCATGTCCGATCATCACGTGAGATGGAGTAGTTTCAATGGTGAACATCACTATGTTGATCATATCTACTATATGATTCACGCTCGACCTTTCGGTCTCAGTGTTCCGAGGCCATATCTGTTATATGCTAGGCTCGTCAAGTTTAACCTGAGTATTCCGTGTGTGCAACTGTTTTGTACCCGTTGTATTTGAACGTAGAGCCTATCACACCCGATCATCACGTGGTGTCTCAGCAGGAAGAACTTTCGCAACGGTGCATACTCAGGGAGAACACTTGTACCTTGATAATTAGTGAGAGATCATCTTATAAAGCTACCGTCGAACTAAGCAAAATAAGATGTATAAAAGATAAACATCACATGCAATCAAAATATGTGACATGATATGGCCATCATCATCATGTGCCTTTGATCTCCATTTCCAAAGCATCGTCATGATTTCCATCGCCACCGGCATGACACCATGATATCCATCATCTTGATCTATATCAATGTGTCGTCACATGGTCGTCTCGCCAACTATTGCTATCGCATAGGGATAAAGTAAAGCAATTATTTGGCGCTTGCATCTTATGCAATAAAGAGACAACCATAAGGCTTCTGCCAGTTGCCGATAACTTCAACAAAACATGATCATCTTATACAACAACTTATACCTCATCAGGTCTTGACCATATCACATCACAACATGCCCTGCAAAAACAAGTTAGACGTCCTCTACTTTGTTGTTGCAAATTTTACGTGGCTGCTACGGGCTTAGCAAGAAGCGTTCTTACCTACGCATCAAAACCACAACGATAGTTTGTCAAGTTGGTGTTGTTTTAACCTTCGCAAGGACCGGGCGTAGCCACACTCGGTTCAACTAAAGTTGGAGAAACTGACACCCGCCAACCACCTGTGTGCAAAGCACGTCGGTAGAACCAGTCTCGCGTAAGCATACGCGTAATGTCGGTACGGGCCGCTTCATCCAACAATACCGCCAAACCAAAGTATGACATGCTGGTAAGCAGTATGACTTATAACGCCCACAACTCACTTGTGTTCTACTCGTGCATATGACATCTACGCATAAAACCAGGCTCGGATGCCACTGTTGGGTAACGTAGTAATTTCAAAAAATTCCTACGCACACACAGGATCATGGTGATGCATAGCAACGAGACGGGAGAGTGTTGTCTACGTACCCTCGTAGACCGAAAGCGAAAGCGTTAGCACAACGCGGTTGATGTAGTCGTACATCTTCATGATCCGACCGATCAAGTACCGAACGCACGGCACCTCCGAGTTCAGCACACTTCAGCTCGATGACGTCCCTTGAACTCCGATCCAGCCGAGATTTGAGGGAGAGTTCCGTCAGCACGACGACGTGGTGACGATTATGATGTTCTAACGACGCAGGGCTTCGCTTAAGCACCGCTACGATATTATCGAGGTGGATTATGGTGGAGGGGGGCAGCGCACACGGCTAAGAGATCAAGAGATCAATTGCTGTGTCTTTGGGGTGCCCCCTGCCCCCGTATATAAAGGAGCAAGGGGGGTGCGGCCGGCCTAGAGAGGGGCGCGCCAGGAGGAGTCCTACTCCTACCGGGAGTAGGACTCCCCCCTTTTCCTTGTTGGACTAGGAGAGAGAGGGGAAAGAGGCGGAGGAGAAGAAGGAAGGGGGGGCGCCCCCCTCTCCTTGTCCTATTCGGACTAGGGGGAGGGGGCGCGGCCCATGCCCTGGCCGCCTCTCCTCTCTTTCCACCAAGGCCCATTAAGTCCCCGGGGGGTTCCGGTAACCTCCTGGTACTCCGGTAAAATCCCGATTTCACTCGGAACACTTCTGATATCCAAACATAGGCTTCCAATATATCAATCTTCATGTCTCAACCATTTCGAGACTCCTTGTCATGTCTGTGATCACATCCGGTACTCTGAACAACCTTCGGTACATCAAAACATATAAACTCATAATATAACTGTCATCGAAATGTTAAGCGTGCGGACCCTACAGGTTCGAGAACTATGTAGACATGACCGAGACACGTCTCCGGTCAATAACCAATAGTGGAACCTGGATGTTCATATTGGCTCCCACATATTCTACGAAGATCTTTATTGGTCAAACCGCATAACAACATACGTTGTTCCCTTTGTCATCGGTATGTTACTTGCCCGAGATTCGATCGTCGGTATCTCAATACCTAGTTCAATCTCGTTACCGGCAAGTCTCTTTACTCGTTCCGTAATACATCATCCCGCAACTAACTCATTAGTTGCAATGCTTGCAAGGCTTATAGTGATATGCATTATCGAGTGGGCCCAAAGATACCTCTCCGACAATCGGAGTGACAAATCCTAATCTCGAAATACGCCAACCCAACAAGTACCTTCGGAGACACCTGTAGAGCACCTTTATAATCACCCAGTTACGTTGTGACGTTTGGTGGCACACAAAGTGTTCCTCCGGTAAACGGGAGTTGCATAATTTCATAGTGTCATAGGAACATGTATAAGTCGTGAAGAAAGCAATAGCAACAAACTAAACGATCAAGTGCTAAGCTAACGGAATGGGTCAAGTCAATCACATCATTCTCCTAATGATGTGATCCCGTTAATCAAATGACAACTCATGTCTATGGTTAGGAAACATAACCATCTTTGATCCACGAGCTAGTAGAGGCATACTAGTGACACTCTGTTTGTCTATGTATTCACACATGTATTATGTTTCCAGTTAATACAATTCTAGCATGAATAATAAACATTTATCATGGTATAAGGAAATAAATAATAACTTTATTATTGCATCTAGGGCATATTTCCTTCACTGTCGTCATCATCGGCCTTCTCCTCCTTGACGCAGGCGTCCCTGCTGGACCCCTGCCCGGCGTCGCCATGGCGGACTGGTGGCGGCGGCGGCGCGTCGTCGTCGTCGCTGTCGATGATGACGACGACTCCTCCTTCATCGCGGCCCCAGCGACGCTGCATGAAGCGCCGCAGGGCGGCGCATTGGCGCTCCCTCGCCATCTTCAGGGAGTCCTGGCATGCCCATTCGAGGGCCGCGTCGTCGTCGAGCTCCACTTCGTCGTGCTCCGTCTTCACAGCGGGGAGGTCCGGCTCCGTCTTCATCGGCGCGAGCCCCGGCTCCGTCTTTGGCTTGACGAAGCGCGGAGGAGGAGCCGACGAGGAGGCGCGCCAGCCGCCCTCATTGATGACGATGCCGGCGCTACGAGTGCGCCGGCCGAGCAGCGTCTCCGCCGCGGGCTCGGCCTTGACGCCGAGCAGCGCCGGAGAGCCGGAGGAGTGGGAGAAAGAGCGCGAGGAGGAAGAAGAGGAGGAGCCGAACCTCCTTGGCATCCATTGCCCGTCGCGTCGGCGGTGCGCCGGGGCGGCCGCCCTCGCCGGGGGGTATGCCAACGGCGGGTTGTTGCCGCCCTCGAGATGCGTTAGCACGCCCTCGAGCGTGCGGCCGGGGACGCCCCACCACAGGTGGCGCCCCTCGCTGTTCTTCAGGCCGCACACCACCGCCGCGCCGTTCGTGGACGCCATCCTCTGCTGTTGACGGCGCTCGAAGTACGCCACCCAAGCCGCGTGGTTGTCGGCGGTGTACTGGGGGAGGGCGAGCTGGGTGTCGGGGAGGGAGGCGCGCACGATCTCTACCTCGTCGGTGAAGTAGGAGGGGCGCGCCACGGCGTCGGGCAACGGGGGCATGGGCACTCCCCCGTTGCTGAGCTTCCGCCCCGTCGGCCGGCGCGCATGTCCGGCGACGCCGGGATGTTCGCCTGGAACATGAGCCACGACTCCTGTTCGCGGAGCGTGCGGCGGCTGAAGCCGTTGGCCGCGCCTTGTCTCCGAGGAAACACTCGGCCATCGGGAGAGGGGGGGAGAGGGAGGGCTCGGCGGCGGCTCACGGGAGAGGGAGAGGGAGGGCTCGGCGGCGGCGCTCAGGAGAGGTAGAGCTCGGCAGCTAGGGTGGGGCTGGTGTGGCCAGAGGCGAGCGAGGCCACCGGCTTATATAGCCGCGCCGCGCCCGTGTGTACGCGTGCGAGAGAGGGGAGGCATCGGCGCGCCGCCCCGTGACGCGCCGCCCGTGAGGAATCAATGGCAAGGCTGACCGGCGGCAGCCTTGCCATTGATTCCCCGCGGAAACCGAGGCGTTGGGGGAAGACGAGGCGCGGTGTCGCTGACGCGGCTGGCCCGCGGCTCTTTCGTGCTAAAACCGCTCGTCCCGGCGCCCCCGGACATCCCCAGCGCGCCGGGTTTGGCCTGGGTCCGCCGGCGCTGATTTCAGCCCATACCGGCAAAAATCAGACTCCTGGGGACGCGACTGAGCCTTTTTTCGACGCCGGCGTGAAAAAATCTTCTCGGGAGGCCTTTCTGAAGACGCGGCTAGAGATGCTCTAAGCAGCAGGAACTGCATCGACAGTATTTAACAATTCCTACTATATATCCATAGAGTTTGCTAAAGTAAGTTTTGTACATGAGCTCAGAGAAGCTAATCAATGGCCCATGAGTTTTGCACCATTTTTCATGTTTTTATAACTTTATTAAGCGGTCAAAAAACATGACCACGAAAGAAGATAAAATATATATTTTGTCAACGTCTGCATTCCAGGCGGTTATGAAAAATTGAACATTTAAATTCGAAAGTAGTTTTTCTTATCTGGTCCTCTAGAGTCCGGACACAAGAAGTACCAACTCATATCTGTCTCTATATATATATACGGATGTAGCAACGCATTCCATCAAATCTCCGTTTTATCTGTTGCAATCTTGCAACGGCGCCGGCGTTGGTGACCATGGTGGCGGCGACCATCACGAAGACGGCCCGTGGGACGCACGTCCTGGACATCCACGGCTTCAGCGGCCTGAGGAAGAAACAATGTGACGTAGATGGCTTTCTGTACTCGCCGACCTTCACCGTCAGCGGCCTCGACTGGGCAGTCCGCTACTACCCCGACGGCGATAACCACCATGCCGGCGGCAACTTGGAGTTGTCGGACCATGTTGCCGCCTTCGTCGAGCTAGTGACCGAGGGCGCTGCGGCCTGGGCGCGCGTCGGGTTCGGGCTGGTCGACCAGACCACCGGCGAGACGGTGCCGCTGTTCCGCGAGAAGGACCCGATCCTGTTCGACGCCAGCAGCGAGGACACGTGCACCTGGGGCGCCGGCGAGCTCGCCAGGAGGAGGCACCTCCATGCCGGCTCGCGGTACGTCATCGGTGACCGCCTCAAGATCGAGTGCGCCATCGACGTCTGCAGCGACCTTCTCACCTTCGACGACCCGCCACCGTCCTCCGGCCTGCCGCTCTTCCAGCAAGCCGGCTACGGCAGGGAGGAGCCGGACGTGATCATCGAAGTCGCAGGAGAGACGATCGCCGCGCACTACTGCATCCTCGACGCCCGGGCGCCTGGCTTTCTCAAGCGCCACATCCACACGGCGACGACACGCAGCGACAGGAAGGTGCAGATCTCCGTGGACGGCGGAGACATGCCGGCACAGTCGTTCAAGGCGCTGGTCGACTTCGCCTACACGGACGCGCTGCCGGTCGTGGGTGGCCTTAATGGGGCCGGCCACAAGGCGATGATCCGGCACCTCCTTATCGCCGCCGAGCGGTACGGCATGGGCAGGCTGAGGGCGATCTGCGAGCGTGTCCTGTGCAAGAGCCTCGACGTCGAGACCGTGGCAGCCACGCTGGCCATGGCTGACCGACACGGCTTCAAGAAGCTGAGTGAAGCTTGCGCCGAGTTCATGGCTTTTCCCTGAGATTTTTTTTCAAAACTATCATGTTTTTTGTAGCAATTTCGAAAACTATAGGACGTAATGCAAAAAAATCAAAACTAGTAGCCCGTCGGCCATTCTTTGGGCGAAGTACTACTTTTCGGCCACAGTTAGGCCGAAGTACTACTTTTCGGCCGGCCGAAGTAGTACTTTTCGGCCATCCCCTGGCCGAAAAGGCACTTTTTGGTCAACTCTAGACCGAAATAGACTTTTTGGTCTAGTCTAGGCTGAAAAGTCACTTTTTGGTCAACCCTGGGTCGAAGTTGCATGGCTCATGCTGAAATGTATTTTCCCGCCCACCCCTTCCCGCCATATGTTTCCGCCACCCGTTTCTCGCCAATCCCTTCCCGCCTTATTTTCCCGCCAATCCCTTCCCGCCTTATTTTCTCGTCAATCCGTTCCCGCCTTATTTTCCCGTCAATCCCTTCCCGCCTTATTTCCCCGCCAATCCCTTCCCGCCTTATTTTCCCGCCAATCCCTTCCCGCCAACCCTTTCCCGCCATACCGCAGTTATTCTTTCCCGCCATTTTCTCCTCTGTATCTATAAAACCCGCTTCAGGCGGAGGTGGATAAGCATTCCAGTGTAGTGTAGTCGAGATGTCCCATTTTCCATTCGATCGTAGTTTTCACCCTGAGATGAGCAGCACCCTGCTGAGTCTAGCTACCGATTTCAGGATGGACAATAGGATAGTTCCATGGGACGAACTCACCGGTAGTGACACCATAATGAATGAGTTGGCTCACCAATTATGTAGGTCTGGGTGGCCTGAAAGGACCTATGAGGAGGTACGTCAAAAACTTCTTAGGTTGCATGAAAGATGGAAGAAGGTGGTGGAGCCAAAGATTGAAACTTTCAGAAGGACTACAGAAAAGCATCCATTTTTATGGACTGAGGAGAGCGAGGACGACGATGATATCTTCATGCCGCCGCTTCCGGGTTCTGCATCGTCGAAAGGCAAGAGTTCTGCATCGTCCAAAGGAAAGAGTTCTGCATCCGCGAAGGGCAAGAGTTCTGTATCGACCAAGGGCAAGAGTTCTGCATCGACGAAGGGCAAGAGGAGCGCATCGTCGAAGGGCAAGAGGGCTGCATCAACGGAGGATGACGATGATGACTTCATGTAGTATGTAAGATGTATTCCAGTTGTACCGTTTTATTCAGATGTATTTGCATTATTAGTTTGTATTGTATTATTGTAGGGCATTATGTTCTATCTGAATTTCATTTTGTAGTATGTAAGATGTATTGCACAAGTTCAGCCGCACCGTTTAATTCAGATGTACTTGTATCTTAATTATCGGTTGTAGTCTATTTGGAAATGTAACTGAAATAAGAATGCGAATTAATAGTAATATGTCTCTCGCATACATAAAACAATATATGTCTCCTGATCACATAGAAGCAAGTGCGATAGTAACACATACATGAAGCATGTCTCATACATAAATACTGACGCACAGCTGCGAATAGTCTGAAACTAACATAGATAATGAGTCATACATAGATAGATAAGCATATCACTGCGGGGGACGACGACGAGTCTGGGTCTTCCTCGGGCGAGGACCGGAAGGCGATAAGCGCTGAGGCGGTGGACGAGGCTCGCGATAACCACGACCATAGTTAACCTCGTCTGTCACGGTCTGTGTCTCCTGCGTCGGTGGTGGTGGTGGAGTGTGAAACACTGTCTGCGAGAAGCCATAAATGTTTGTAGCTTGGTCATCATCCTCGCGGTCGCCCTCAAAGTACGAAGCACCACCACTAAGGATCGGTGACTGCTCTGAATGCATGAACGGTTGCGAATGGTTGCCGCCTGTGGTAAAGTAAAATTGATACAAATGCATGAACGAAGCACCACCAGTAAGCATCAGTGACTGCTGAGAATGCAAGAACGATTACTACATTGTTCAAAAGAATGTAGTGAGTAGTGTTACCTAGATTCATCTGCTGATGCCAGGAAGAGCTCTCTGGCTGTGAAGGAGGTGGCTCATGCCAGGAAGAGCTCCCTGGCTGTGAAGGAGGTGGCTCATGCCAGGAAGAGCTCCCTGGCTGTGAAGGATGAGGTTCTGCACGGTGCACAGAGGGTCGTGGTTCTGAACGGTGCACAGAGGGTCGTGGTTCTGAATGTTGTACAGAGGGACGTGGCAGACGATGTGCTGGAGGAGGAAGTGCAACATCCGAAGTCCGTCTACACGTAACAGCTGCGTAAATCCCGCGTAGCTTGTCATCAAGACACCTCAACCATGAGACGCCCTCTCGCGGTGGGATAGTTTCTCCCCTCTGAAAGCGCCGCATTAAAGCGGAAACCTCCTCTCGCGCCTGTAGTGTCAAGTCACCCTGTACACAAAGAGTGAACCAATTATATCCTTGTTGTATGATAGACACCACGAATAGACAACCAAGCGAATATGTCCAGATTAACAAAAGACTTAACATATGAGAACCAAGGCATTTACCGCGTGGTGTCTGGTTCCCACAACAGAGGCAGTTGGGTACATATCGCTGGTGAGAGGGGCTTCGATCTGATCAGGAGCAGCTGATGGAACCAAGTAGATCCTCGTTGTATGCCGGTAACGCTGCAGATACAACCCGAACATTTCCCAGTTAAAGGGCCGAACCTCACCCCAGATATTTGTCGCGGCGGTAGTCCATTCGTCAACATAAGGGGTAATGCTCTGAATCCAATAAGCCATGGACTTGTTTCCTCCTAGGCGATTGTCCCTGAGATTGACATGCGCGATACATGATTAGGTATATTATGAATGCAGAGCTGCCAACTAAAATAGTATTAGTACTTACTTGTGCACGTGGTCTGGCAAGTGTGGAATATCTGGAATCTCAGGCTGTTGATATAGACCGAACTGTCTCATCACCCTATGAAGAGACATCTCCTTAACCGTCACGTCGAACACCAACTTGGCCTTGGTCATCCAAAAGTACCGATCTCTAGTGCACAATCCAGAAATCCCAACTGGGTACCTCGATGATATAGCCTGAGGCGAGTATGGCTCCCAAATAACTTGATCCTCGTGCAAACTATCAAACTGCGCCATGAAGGACGGGTAGCATCCCCTAACCTGAGTATGCGCAAACTGTCTCTGTGCATGACAACAAATAAGCATTAGTAATACTATTGAATGGCAAGAAATAATTGAATTAATTGTTACTTAATATAAAAGTACCTCTCGCCGTGTCTAAACAGATCCCATAATAGGTAAGTCGCCGATAGCAGGCACGTAAGTCCCAGCTAAGTCCTCCAAACCAAAAGGTTTATCAATGTAGACATAGGGTCGTCCAATAGGGAACCTCTCGTATGACCAAAGCTGCAACAATAATGGATATCCAACAAGACTAGATTTTCTAGACTTTAACAAGCAAGTTTTGCACAGGCCTCTGTACGTAGCCGCTAACACAGCAGAACCAAAACTCCTCTGTAGAATATCCGCAGGGCAACGTGCTTCAGCTATCTCTCGTGCAATACCGATGAGTCGTGCATCGACAATGGTCACGTGGTTCTCCGTAAACATTGTCTTGCCGAATAGCCAAAGAATATATGCCTCTAGGGACCGGTCAATCTGTGCCTCCGACAACTGAACGTCGGGATGTCCTAACGAGACGATCTACATAGAAACGTAATAATTGTATGAACATCGGACAACTAAAAAACAACATTTGTTTAAGTGGCCGTGATGGTTACCTGAAACTGGCTCAACCATCTAAAAAGAGGTCCATGAGGATCGTTGTCTATAGCCCTAGCAGTCGGGACTGCAGCCAAAAAACGGGTCTGCATCGCTGCTTGCCACCCAGATTCTGCCTCTAAGGGACCTATGGCAGCACCGGCCAGAGGTAATCCCAACAAGTAAGACACATCCTGTAAAGTAGGCGCCATCTCTCCCCAAGGAAAGTGAAACGTATGTGTCTCTGGTCTCCATCTATCTACTAAGCAGGTAAGGAGTGACTTGTCGTAAGAGAAACGTTTCACTTGCCTCTTGTGTAACTGCAATGGTTCACCTGCCTCATCTAAGTCCGGACCATCAATCCACTCATCCAATGTACCCTCAACCAGCCGTGCCAAGGGTAGAAGTCTAGCCCAACTTAACCTACAAAATAAAGAGATTGTTAGCGGTTATGAAAAGTATGTCAAACATAGTAATTCATTATATGGTCTCCATTATATGCACACATACCTATCAACCCATGAATCGTGTATCAGCCAGTTAGTCTTTGGGGTACGAGTGACCAACACGTCTAAGTTGTTGCCCGCTTCCGTAAGGGCGCCCCGGTGCTTTCTATCGATGTTACCATTAAGCAACGGATACGAAGACATATCTGCAATTCAAACAACAAATCTCAGGTGCAAATAAAACATAGTACGACATATTACAAATTATAACATAGTCCTGACATATTACGAATTAAAATATAGTCCTGACATATTACATATTAAAACATAGTCCTGACATATTACAAATTAAAACATAGTCCTCACATATTACAAATTAAAACATAGTCCTGACATATTACATATTAAAACCCACTACGGCACATTATATAGCTTGTGAGTTATTTCTTCCTCGTCCGCCCCTTCGGCCTCGACTACCACGACCACGTCCGCCTCTTGCTCCTGTTGTCGCAGCCGTCGATGTGGAAGCACTCGTCGATGCGGAAGCACCATCTTTGTTCAGGTCGGGACAATATTTCATCCTATGCCCATAAGCCGCGCATAACAAACATTGTCTGGTTGCTCCACCAGCTTCAGACTGGTCCATATCGTTCCGGATGCGACGGGCCTTTCGTCTGCCCCTACTTGTTCGCCGAAGGTCTGGATGCGGGGTGTATACTGTCTCACCGTCATTTACCTTGTTGAAATTGCCGACGACTCTAAACCCTGTCATCTCGCCTGTCCAGGTGTTGAGTACTGCCTCTTTTAAATAGTATGGGGACACGAAGGATATAGCATCCAACTGAATCTGGCCACAGGCAGCCAACACATGAGAGCAAGGTAGGTGCAACAACTTCGGTTTGTTGCATGTACACTCACACGTTGGATATAATTCCGTTCCAATTTTTACCTCGTGTGTCTTCACCTCATTTCTAGAACCAAAACCATCGATAGGAAGCTGAACCTCATACCTCCTTTCTTGATTCCCTATGAGTCTGACACTGTGCTTCTTTGCTTTCTCTATCTTCTTTGCCATGTATTCCATGACACGGCTACAATAAGGTGTGTTCTGATTATCTTCAATATGCTTCTTTGCTAACTCGTGCCTTTCTCTAAAATATCTCAAAGTGCCATGGAATACAACCTCCACAATAGCTGTGAGTGGCAATGCTCTATTCCCTCTCAGCACAAAGTTATACACCTCTGCAAGATTGGTTGTCATGTGGCCATACCTAGCTCCATGTGTGTCATGCAGCAAAGACCAATTCATTGGAGGCTCTTTCTCTATCCACTCAGAAAAATTCTTTATTGCCCTTCCCTTCTTTCTCTTAGTATTAGGAGGGTCAATTGCTGGCAAGTCACAAAGACCAACTGGCTCCTCTAGCTCCGCGATGAGTGCTGCTAATTTAACCTGATCTTCTTCCATTTTCTTCCTTGCATGGACCTGCTTCTTAGTAAACTCATCTAGTTTTGACCAAATAAATTCGTATTTCCGCTGCTGGCTCTGCTTGCATAATTTTTTGAACAAGTTCATCAACCGCTTGTTCTTGAACTGTGAGAAAAAATTAGCCCCAAGATGGCGCATGCACCACCGGCTCTGCAAGTCCCTCCAAGGTGTTGGTTCGTCATCTGCTGGATTACGAAGTGTCTTCACGGCCTTCAATATACCAGCATGTCTGTCATGAATGACACACACGTTTGGTCGGTCCTTCACGATGGCAATTTTCACTTGGCGGAAGAACCATACCCAGCTGAGAAAGTTCTCACCCTCCACAAATGCCATGGCAAGTGGGATGATTTGATTGTTCCCGTCCACACCAATAGCAGTCAGGATTTGCCCTCTATACTGACCGGTCAGGAATGTACCATCCACAAATATAACAGGAGGACAATGCCGGAAAGCTTCGATGCACATAGCAAAAGAGAAGAACACTCGTTTCAACACCTTGAAATCTGGTATACTCAGCAACCTCATGTGCTGTACGTTCACATAAGTGCCGGAATTTCTCTCCTTCAGTATGCCTAGGAGACGGACAACATTATCATATGAGTCGAAGAACGTCCCAAACCTTTCCTCCATAGCCTTCTGCTTAGCCCTCCAAGCCTTCCCATAAGGAATGACATAATTCCATCTGACCTTCACTGCTGTCTGGATGTGTTTTGCTTCCATATCTTTCTTCTCTACTATCTCAGTATACATGAGTTGCGCAATGAGACTTGAAGTCAGGTTCGGATGCTTGACCAGCAGGTTCGTCCTCACACAATTATGTGGGACGACAATGGTGACAACCCAGTGGATGTCATACTTCGGCACGTGCCCGTGCACCTTCCCAGGACAACTTGTTACAACACATTTCACGGTATAGTTTGTTGGACTTGATATGTGTGTCTTGAAAACCCTCTGCGTAGACATAGCCCACTTTATCACAGCATACTTCAATTTTTTCTTTGTATCAAACATAGCCCCTATTTGTACTTGGTTCAGATTATACTGCCATGGAGTCTCATGGCCATCGTTCACGTAAGGCCGGTGGATATGTCCTGCTCCCATGCAGAAGGAATCGGTACCTCAACTTCATCCTCAGAATTTTTAGAATCCAGTTCCTCCACCAATCCATCCTCGTCCTCTTCCTCCATCACCCTCTGCATTTCATCCCCTTCCTCATCCCCATCAGCAAAACCAGAACCAGCTAATATTATCGAATGGCTACTCTGCCCAGTATCAGGACCACAAACATTGTGTGGCACGTAGTCTGACTGTTTCTCGGATTGACTACCATCCACATCTTGTGGCTGTGACCCGGATAAAACAATCTCGTTAGCCACTTCACTGCCTTGGCCGGGTTCATACCCCCTGTGGAGTTGTACGGTATTCTCCTCCTTCGGCACAGGTTGCACAAGTGCATATGGGTGGATTCTTCGGTCTCGGCAGCGTCTTAACAGGGACAACCAATGTTGGCTCCTATCTACCGGCATCAACTCCCACTTGACATTTTTACAAGATTTGGTCCACAATGCATGAATACTGACGGAACATACTTCAGGATCCAGCCCGAAACTAGTTGTCAACCAGTACTTCAATTGTCTAATGTCCAGTCGGTCCGGGTCTGCTAGTGTCATGACGCCATTTTTAAACTCGCTAAGATCAACCCCCAACTCATTATATCGAACATTACCAGCACCGTAGTAAACATTCAGATTTACTGATTCAGACATTTTCACCTGTCAGACATTGTCATCTTCTCATTAATCACAACGAACTATGCGCTAAAATGCCTCCAAAAATATATTAACACTAAAATTCATAATATGACTTATATACACTAACTAAACTATATTAATCACAATATACACTAATATTATCCGCTACACGAACTATGCGCTAAAATGCCTCCAAAAATATATTAACACTAAAATTCACAATATACACTAATATTATCCGCTACACGAACTATGCGCTAAAATGCCTCCAAAAATATATTAACACTAAAATTCACGATATACACTAATATTATCCGCTACACGAACTATGCGCTAAAATGCCTCCTAAATTAAATTAACACTGAAATTCACAACGAACACTAATATTATCCGCTACACGAACTATGCGCTAATATTTACATAATATTTGTGACGACGTGATTATACCTTCGAAGTGTGTGTCCGCTTCTTGCTTGCACCACCGGAGAACGACAAGGCCGCCCCCGACGACCGGAGGTTCAACTCCGGTCAGCCCCCAACCTGCTCCTCCTCCTCACCACCTCCTCCTCCTCACCACCTCCTCCTCTGCAGCTGCTGCTACTAGTCACCACCACCTACTACCCGTCCTCCTCTCCACCATGGCTCCTCCTCCCCACCATGGTTACTCCTCCCCAAACACATCAAAAACTATCCCATAGCAAAAAATAACACCGTAGGCCGGTGGGGATTGCTATGATCTACCGATTCTGTAGGTTGGATTTGCAAATGTGTGGCAAATGGAGGAGATCGGCGCGGGGGGGGGGGGGTTCTACAGAGAAGAACTGAGAAAGAGAGAGAGAGAGAGAAAGGGAAACGAAGAACAGAGCACAGCGCAGGGGCGAACGGGTGCTTATCCGCACCTTTTCGTCCTAGACCTGGCCGAAAACGTCTTCGGTCGAAGCCTGGCCGAAAAGGCCAGCTTCGGTCACCGGTGGGCCGAAAACGGCCCAGTTCGGCCGCCTAGCAGCCGAAGCTACTATTTTCGGCCGGGCCCCCGCCAACAGCGAGTTTTCGGCCCAATCGCGGCCGAAAAGCCTACTTCGGCCATGGCCTGGCCGAAAACTCCCTTTTCGGCCCACTCCTGGCCGACGGGCTACTAGTTTTGCGTTTTTTTCATTCTACGCTATAGTTTCCGAAATTTCTACAAAAAACATGATAGTTTTGAAAAAAAATCTTTCCCTGACATCCGCCTTCTCTTGTCCTTTATGCTCTAAGAAGAAGCAAGGAAGGTAGCAACCGTTCCAAAGAGGTGAAAACAAAGATGTTTAGATGATACTAGTATAAGCATGCACGTATAACCCACGTCTCAAATCTTAATCAAATGAGATGCACATCAATATAGAAAAACGATTCCTGATACTATATATGAATTAAATAGATATTGTTGCTCAAGTTATATTTTCAAAGGTGGGACGTCATTGTCATGTTGCTGCGTAGAGATAATAATATATTCTTTCATTCATTCGGTGATATGTTGTAAATTTAGAGCATTAAATCTAGTAAAAAAATTAAAACGAAGACGCCGGAGGTGTCCGGCTTTAAATTAATAAAGCCCACATAAGGCAGAATCCAACAAGTTCAACACAGAACATCATAAAGTAAAACGGCCGCAGCCAAGGTGCGTTACATGCTACCGGCCGAAGCCTGTGGGGTAATGAGAGAAGTAGCAGCAGCGTGCAAGTAGCTGGTCCAAAAGGTCACATCCAACGGCAAGCTAGTGGCGGGCACCAATCTGGATCAACCGAATCCGCTCCATAGCCTCCGTCATCCGATCCACATCACGCCGTTTCCCCAACGGCGTCCATGTCTGAAGGAACAAGTGGCATTTGAAGATAATGTCAGCCGGGTGAGAAGGAAATTTGTGCTCAATAGTTATCTTATTGCGTGTAGTCCAAATGGCCCATAGCAAAGCTCCCACACATCTCCATAAAACACGGCTGAAACCGCCCCTATGAGCGACAAGAATAGCGCGAAGGTCCAAAGCTGAGCGGGGATTCCAGATCTGGTCGAACGCCTCCCTAACCGCACTCCTCGCAAACCGTGCGAGGTAACAGTTGAAAAAGATGTGGTTGGCATCTTCATGATGTCCACATAGTACGCAAGAGCCATCGGAAGGCCCGTTCCTACGCGCGATATTATTGGGGGAGGGAAGGCGATCACGAAACATCTACCATAAGAAAATTTTGATCTTTAAGGGGATAGATGCTTTCCATAGCCCCCTAGCTATGTCCAGGGTCGGCCCCTCGGTCAGTTTGTTGTACAAGGATTGGACGGTAAATTTCCCCGAGTGCGAGAGAGCCCAGGAGACCGAGTCAGCCTCAGGGCGAAGGACCACTCCCGCTAGAGCAGCTATGAGCCCGTCCCAACAGGCTCGTTCGTTATCGAGGAGGGGTCTTTTGAAGGATACCGCGGGCGGGTTGGTGCGCAGCGCATCAGCCACTAGGATATCAACGTTAGTGGCTAACCGCTAGGCAATGGTGTGGCTTTTCCACAAGGGTTCCATGCCAAACCAATGGTCCAGCCAAAATCGCGTTGAGGACCCATTGTTGACGCAAAACTTGGCTCCTAATGTGGGTGCAGGCATAACTTTCTGGAACCCATTCCAAAAAGTTGATCCCTTAGCTTTGGAGGTGAGAAAATTCCCATCTGGGAAGTATTTGGCGCGGAAAATATCCGCCCAGAGCCCCTGCTCGTTTTGGGATAGTTTCCAAATCCACTTGGTTAGGAGAGCGACATTCATGAGTTTGGAGTTAAGAATCCCAAGTCCTCCGAATTTCTTAGGGCGGCAGAGCGCGGCCCATTTGATCAGGTGGTACTTCTTTTTTATCCCAGTTCCTTCCCAAAAGAACTTGTATTGGGGCGTATCAAGCTTGGCATGAACCCCATCAGCCAGCAAGAACATGCCCATCGTGAACAGAGGAAGGGAAGAGAGGCTGGAGTTAGTCAGGATCAGTCTGGCGGCCGAGGAAAGGAACCGACCGCGCCAGGGACTAACCTTGTTTGCCACCTTGTCGTACAAGGGCTCCCATTCCAGAATAGAGATGTGTTTATCCGAGATAGGCAAGCCCAAGTACTTAATTGGAAAGCTCCCTAGCTTGCAATTAAGCAGGTTGGCGACTCGAGTAGCGAGCAGAGAGTCCATCCCAATGGCTATTACCTCGCTCTTAAGGAAATTGAGCTTAAGGCCGGAAATGATTTTGAAAGCAAGGAGGATGAGTTTGATCGAGGCTACGCTATGATTGTCAGACTCAAAGAGCAACAAGGTGTCGTCCGCATATTGAAGGTGCGTGAGTCCACCCGGAATAAGGTGAGAAACCACCCCGCGGATGTGGCCGACGTCCTTAGCCTTATGCACCATGGCTGATAGGGCGTCCGCAACAAAGTTAAAGATCAGAGGCGAGGAGGGATCCCCTTGCCTGAGGCCTCGTTTGTTGTGGAAGAAGTTCCCAACCTCTCCGTTGATCAACACAACAGTCTGGCCTCCCGAGACCAGTTGCATGATGCGGTGAACAAAGCCTGGCTCGAATCCCTTCTGAGTCAGCACCTTGCGGATGAACTCCCAATTCACGCGATCGTATGCTTTCTCAAAGTCGAGCTTGAGGAGCACGGCCGGTTGCTCAGTGCGTTTAAGCTCGTGGACAGTCTCCTGCAACACTATCGGCCCTTCGAGAATGTTGCGGCCTTTGAGAAAACCAGACTGGCTACGGTTGATAACGCGCTGCGCTACCGGGGCAAGTCTGGTCGCATAAGCCTTTGAGCAGATCTTGAAAGGCACGTTAATAAGAGTGATAGGACGGTACTGCTTGATAGTGTCGGCCCCTTTGACTTTGGGAATGAGGCTGATAACTCCGTAGTTAAGGCGCGAAACGTCTACTGAACCTAACGCAAAACCATTAATAATCCCGTAGAAGAGGTCTTTAAACACAGGCCAGAAATGGCGGGAAAACGCGACCGGCCAGCCGTCCGGGCCAGCCGCAGTGTCAATCTTCATTGCTCCCACGGCTTCGTCGATCTCCTCCGTGGAGAAAGTCAAAGCCAAGAAGTCATTTTCGGCTTGAGACACGCGGCCATCTTCCCCCCAGAAGTCCGCCCAAAGCTGTAAGGGCTTCTCCTCGGTTGTTCCCAACAAGTTGAGGAAGAAGTCATAGATGTGTGCCGCGATGTCAGACTGACTCACCAACAGCCCTTGATCAGATTGAAGTCTCAAAATCGAGCACTTCCGTTTATGGCCGTTGGCAAAGGTGTGGAAATATCCCGTATTCGCATCGCCCTTGGTGATCCACTTGACGCCGCCCCGGCGACGCCAGTATTCCTCCTCCTCCCTAAGAATGGCAAGCATATGGTTCTCAAGTGCGTAACGATTGGCCCATTCAGCTTCCAGGAAGGGTCTGGAATCAGCTAGCACGTCTAGGGCTTTAATTTCAGCAATAATAGCTTCCCTAGCATGCTTCCCTTCGCTCCCGTGGTTTGCACCCCACCCACGGAGGAAACCCCGAAGGGTACCAGCCGCCGAGATCCAAGTGTCCATGGGACCCCTGGAGTAGCCGACCGCAGCTCTTGCACGCTCCCAGCGCGGAATGAGCAAGGGACCGAAGCCCTCGACCTCAAACCACCCTGTTTCAAAGAAGAAACGAGGGCTGCGCTTGATCCAGTCCTCCCCAGAGGCTAGGATCGGCGGCACATGATCCGACCCAATACGCGTTTCCGCTACCAGCGTACACATGGGAAATAGCACTTCCCAGTCGGAGGTCACAAAGACACGATCTAGAACACTGCGCACAGGCGAAAGTTGCTTGTTGGTCCACATATATCTAGCGCCAGTCCTAGTGATCTCCCACAGGGCACATGCCGCGATCGTATTATTGAACAAGTTCACTCTAGGCCAGTCAATGTTAGGGTTGTTCTTATCCGCTCCCGAACGAATAAGATTAAAATCGCCCCAAGGACGATGGGGACATTGGCGGTTTGCTTGGCCCCAACCAAACTTTGAATTTCACCCAAGAAATCAGCCGCCCTAGAATGATCGGCCGGACCGTAGACACAAACTATCGACCAGAAAACAAGCGAAATCATGTGCTTAATCGTAATTGAAATGAAAAATGCACCCACGTCCCAGCTTACAACATCGCATACATCACTGTTACAACCCAGAAGAAGACCACCAGAATGGCCCACAGAAGGTACCCAGCCCCAAACAAAACGATGAAGAGAGTCGTAGGCTGCCAAATCTCTATACGTAAAATCGGCTTTAATCATTTCTTGAAGCGCAACCACGTCAATACGTTCCCGGGCAAATTAAATCTAGTAATTGATCCTCTGAATCGCCATTGTAAAATATATTGAGTCATTCGAAAAGCTAATTCCAGTGTGATACGTCTTAATACAACATGATTCAGCACACGGCATGTATTATCCCGAGAAAGATATGTTTGGAGAACAAAATACAACTACTATTTATACTCTTCGATATCCTATGCTGCAGATTGTTAGCACTTTTCCAGACAATAGCATGCAGATTTCCCCCATACTCAGTAAAACTCTCCATTTCCTGTGATTCATTCAGACTCAAAGGAAAATTGTCAAATAGGCATATAAATACATTTCATAGAAGCTGAACTCATTAAGTAGATCCATCATTCTAAAAGAACTCGTAATTAGAAGCTGTAGTTTCGTAGTAATAGCATCTACAGTGAGGGTACAAATTGTAGATAAAAGTATATGCATTTTGGACATTGTCATTTTTTTTTACGCCTGAGAGGAGGAGGGGCATTGACTATTCAAATGTGCCAAACTATGAGTATGCACCCATGTAATGAATGACACTGTATTCAAAAGAGATTACTCGCAGTTGTAAATTGGTGCTCCTAATGCCTTTCACCGTGATCTGTGATTAGTAACCTATCATATGCTAGTACTACACGACGCTTAATTACATTCTAGTTGTTTTTCAAACAGAAGCAACTGGAGTACACTTGTTCATTGTTCTCTCTAACTGACAAGAAACAAATAGGATATGAATTACTTGCTAACAAATCTGAAAGCAAAGGATCAACCTAAATTCCATCAAACTGTAAAATCATGTGAAGCCAGATAACAGCAAGAGCATCAAACTCCACAAAGGTCTCGACATTTTAAGAAGTCAATAATGGTCTCATATACGACAAATGCAGACAAACACTATGCCCCAAAAAATACCAGTACCTAAATATTCCTCTGTAAAGTAATATACAGAGGGGTATCATTGAACTACATACTGTGATGCTCTTGTTTATTCAGTTAATGGAGCGAAGAGCAAGATTTTTTTTACCTTTCAGGGTGATGTTCAGAAATATTTCAGATGTAGGGTAGGAAAATATTTGTTTTCAACACAATAATTGAGATGTCAAAAAGGACATGTTTCATCTGAAATGAAAGTAGCTTATAGACAATGTAGCTTATCTTACATAATTTACACCACTGATGTGAGTGGCCACTGCTTTACATGAATGCTCACTGGATTTGAAAAAGGCAATGTTTGTAATGAGAGATGAAACAGTTACGTAACAATTTTAATACGAAACCATGAAGAAAAGCAAGGATAGCCATCAATAGTAGTCCATACACATGCGAGCTATAACCGCCATGCTACCAGTAGATATAGAATATGAAAGGAACAGAAGAGAACTTCCTAGGAGACTTGTTGAATATGCTTCGCTTTGAGTGATGATCTTTGAAGAAAGTTCACAATCAGGTTATAAGCAGAATACCTTGTTAGTTGCAAGAACTCCTTCACCAATCAACATCCTCTTTCTAGCTGCAACCAAAAATAAGATTGAGTGATGATCTTCTAAGAGCAAGGGCATTGGGGCTAGCTGTGCCAACCACCAATAACATTGTCAACTTAAATTTATTCGTCACTGGGAAATCACATACTATGTTCTGCTTAACTTTCTCCTACTCAAGTGCGGGTACAGAGCTTTGCATGGAATTCATTATTTAAAAATAATATTTATCATAGCTTGCAAATAATCCAATATACACATAAAAGCAAAAAATGCTAAAAAATGACATTATGTCGTCTTTTTGTGAAGGTGATAAATTCCATATTAAAGTACCGATTATTTGGTTGGAGCTCACCTATTAAGTAGTCGTACATCTCAGAGGCCATATTCTTTAATATCCGATATCACAACCCCATGGCCTCTCTCTCTCTCTCTCTCTCACACACACACACACACAAAATAATTGGTTGAGAGTTGACTGCACCAGTTCAAGCGAGTTAATAATTGGTTGCCACTCCGAGCGAGTTAACTGCTTGATAGATAGATAAGTCCAAGGTACTTGCAAGGAAAACATTCCATGCGGAAGGGCTATTGCGACCATATGTTTGTCCCTCTCCTCTCCACGTATCATAATAGCAGAAGATTTTGCGGAAGGCATGAAGTCGTGCCTAAAATGTTGAGAGTTTGTCTAACGAAGCTCATGTCCGATATGGTAGGCCTCACGAAGAGAACCACGTCATCTGCGTAAATCAACAGTCGATGCATCCATGGCTCCAAGATGATGCGCTTTTACTATCATTGCAGTGAGAACATCCATGACAATTACGAATAGAAGTGGCAACAACAGGTCACCTTGACGCAACCATCGAGCATGCATGAACTTGTGGCCACATAGCCGTTAAAGACAACTCAAGAGCCGTTGTCGTGAGTAAAGTGGCTACCTACGATCTCCAGACATTCGAGAAACCTTTCGCACATAAAACTTCGAAGAGAAAGGGCCAAGCGATGGAGTCAAAGGCACACGAAATATTCAATTTGAGTAACGATCCTTTCGCCTTGTCCTTATGCAAACTCCTCACAACTGATTGGTCATGAATTGATCGACCACGAATCAAAGCTGATTGTTTGATCTGCATCAGTTCGGCCATGCGCAGATAGTCTAGGAGCCATCAATTTAGCGTAAAATTTGGGCATCTCTGGAATTATCATGAATTGATATGAGTCCTGGCAAGAAGATCAGTCATTGTTCTCAGAACCTATGTAAGAAAAAATGATCACGCCTTTAGGCCTCGTTCGGTAGGAGAGGGTCGAGGGGGTTTCAAAGGGAGTTTCCTTGCGTGGCGGAGAAACCCCGCAAAACCTCGAGGGCCCATTTGGTACGCGGGGTTTCGACGGCCAAACCCCCTCCTATACCCTCCTTTCCACGCGGTTCAGAGCCCTCGAGGGGGGACTCCTGGATTTGGGAGGAAACGAGACCGCGCCGCCGCCTGCTCACCGTGCCGTCGCTCGACTCTTCCTCAACACGCTGACCTACGCATCGGCGGCGTGCCTCCTCCGCCATACTGGCCTTCTCCCCAGTGGTAAGCCCTTGCCTCGCCTACCCTCCTTTCCTCTCGTTGTCTAGGTTTCTTTCATTCGTCCGGCCATGGCTGCCGCCTCATCCTCCTCGGCGAGATCACCATGCACACCGTCTCCGAGGGCACCAAGGCCGCCACCAAGTTCACCTCCTCTTAGATTGCGTCCCCTGTATCTAGAAGCAGGTTACTGTTGGTTTAGTGGTTGACTGTTGACTCTGGTTATCTGCTAGTAGTCGTGGTCAGTGGCGGAGCCAGAAAAATAGGATGAGGAGGGTCGAGTATTGTTCAACCTTGTTGGGGTGGGCCAATCCATCAAAAACACCCATTTTAGCAAAAAAATCACTGCTACTATTCATCTATTAGGCCTAAATCACAGATGTTAGGGGGGGCCAGGGCCCTGGCTAGCACCCCCTGTCTCCGCCACAGGTCGTGGTGGTAATGCTGGATGTGAACTGCCGAATCGGTGCCAATCTTTCGTTGGCTCGTTGGCTGCAAGAACTGAATTATGTGCAGTGATTCTTTTGGCAAATGAAGATTTGAAAAACAATGTTGCGTTGTTGGTTCTATTTACCGATTTCTGTGGTAATGCTCAGGTGTTTCATACTGATAATGTAATCTAGGTAGCAATTAGCATTTGTCATCCACTAGTAATGCCTTGGCACTCGTTTGTTTCACACTGATGATGCAATGTTTCAGATTCCTGTATCACCCAGATGGTTTCTTGTAGTTGCATCAGGTGCAGAAGCAAGTGCTCCTGTGTGCTAAACTGCTAATCGTAATTGCTCGGTGAAAATGCTCTCTGGTTTGTAAATGTGTAGAAATCAATGTGTCTTGATTAACTTTGTGCAGAGACAGTTGACAAAATTAAGTTCTAGAGCTGCTGTTTATTTCTTCTTACCAGTTGTTTCGTAAACAACATCGGAAATCTGGACAACTTGTCTGCCTCCCTATTTATTGACTACAAGTTACAAGTCTGATTTCTATGCACTTTGGTGAACAAAAGTCCTCTGGCTGCAGTATGAGTGATTATATGAGCCCATTCGAAGGAGACACCATTTTATGTGTCATTAACTCTACAGATTGTGATGATTTGTCATAAAAAATTGCTACGTTATTATGAGCAATCCTACAGCTACGGGCGTTTTTTCGAGGAACAAGACCTACAGGCAGAGGTGGCCTCACCTAATTTGGGAGAAGGAGGCCCCACCCTGCAAATCACAGAGGGAGGGATGAATTAGGAGGCAACACGTCTGTCCATAGGACTCTGAGCGTAGATAGAGTCCGTAAGTGGAGCATTTTCACGTTATTATCTACCAGACCGTCTTTGATGTACTCATACACACATTTATACATAGTTGTCGTGCTCATGTTATTTGTCGACATTCAGAATTATTTATTGTATGATTTAAATTATCTCACTTCTTTGGTTGTACATGTATGCCCACAGTGCAGAGTACACCTATGTGCGAGGAAGTTTTGTTTGTAGTTCTTCATCATACCAAGAATCATTCATTTGATGTCGGTCATGATTAGTCGATTATTTGGTTTGTGATACAGTTGCGCAGCAAATCTGCAATTATGTAAAATTGGTCATATCTTAATTGCGAACCAAAGCTTTATATTGCTTCCATTTGGGAAACTGGCAATGTCTTCATTTATTATACAGCTACAACAATGTTGAACCTTGTTTTCTGAGACACATATATTCACTATGCCTACTCGAGTAATTCTTTTGGTTCTCAACCGGATGTTTCACATACCGGTTGGTTTATCCATCTTATGTATTCTGAATGACCGCTTCAATTGATGCTTAAACCCCTTTTCGAAAAAAAGAAAAAAAAACTTCAATTGATGCTTACTAGTTCGATGGCGTACTGGTTGCTCCTTGTACATGCCATGCTTCTTGGGTTTGTCCTGCCTGTGTAGTAGGTCAAATTGATCCACTGCCCCCTTGCTTCAATTTATACACAACAGATCTCCATGCCCAAGATAGAAATATTTCTATCAATCTGATGCCACAATTGGTGTCAATTGTTTTCTTACCATTCATTATAATGTATACATGCCACTGAACAAACATTCAATCTTCAATCTTTGCTTGTGTTAGATAAGGCCGGACTTTCTTCCGTTGTGAATGGGGCTCAACAGAAGAACGGTGCCTTGGTCGCTTGCTCCGGTGTGATGCAGCCAAGCTGGGCCAACGACCACGTCGTGTGTGAGGGCAAACTCTGCCTCGACGGCTCTTCAGGTAAGAAGCACCCCCCCCCCCCCCCCCCCCCCCCCCCCCCCCCCAATGATGTTCACTTCTGCTCTGTATATTCTGGTCATCAAACCAAACTAGGGTGGCCTGATGAGGTCCTGTATGAGGCTTGAGGTTCTATTTCATGTCATATTTATTAGTCCCTCCTGTATAATGCGTGTGGTTGATGCTCAAGTGACTTAGTTTCAGTAGGACTGTTGCCTAAATTATTTAAATGGTCATATTGTAGTTACAGTAATCTTGGGCATGTCTAATGGAGATTTGCACCTTTTCTTTGATTCAATTACTCAAAGTGACTTACTCAAAGCACCTTGTTACTATGCTTACTAATGCATCTTGTTGATGCTCATTTCAGTCATCAGTTAACTTCCTACACACTAAACAGTAGATATTATAGTAGAATTTTATCACATACATAATTCTTTTACACAAGAATAGACATTGAATTATGTGTATTTGGGCCAGGATATAGAATAAGAAACCCCATGTATTTTGCTGGGGCTTAATGTGAGCTGTGCAGTTTCCAACTTGTAGATGTGTGTGCTGATGATGTTGCTATTTTTGGCTTTTTTTATATGGACTCAAGATCGATGTTTTCTTGCAGAGTTATTATGAGTATTTGCTGCTTTCCAAGCTGGACTTACATGCTAGCAAAGGAAAGATCTCAATTGCCAATGGCAATATGAAATGCAGCTAGCGAAATACAAACGTGGCTACCACCCTCTGTTAAACTTGGTTGTAACAGAATATTGTGCTGAGGACCTGTTGTTTTGGCCAATATAGCACTAGCCAGTATCAATATTGTGAGGACCAGTTGTTTTGTAGGTGTCGCCCTTAGTTTTGCTACTTTGCATATTCTGGGAGCAAGTAAAAGTGAGGTTATATGTTATTTTTGTTCACTTGATATCTGCACTGCCCTTCCTTGCATAATCTGCATATCTCACATTGACCAGAAACATTTTTTACTTAGTGATGATATCTGCTACCCTTGTCTGCACATGCTCCTTTTGTTCTGCATACACTTCACTCAAACATCTACTACTTATTTGCCTTATGTTCTGCTAGGGCACTCGCTCAATTTGCAATTGCGAATCATGATGTTTGCTGGAAGCTTGAGTGAAAATACACATAATTCAATGGTTATTCTTCTAACCAAAAATTCAGTCTGTGCTTTTAAATATGATGTTGTTTTACTGGGAAAGATTGCATTTTTAGACGTTTGCACTATCTTATCTGAATATCTCACCTGCCAAACAAGTTTTTCATATGGAGAGAATTGTGGCTGGAGGGGTTTGGGGGTTTTGAGGGGATTGAGTGGAAGGAAGGAATTCACCCAATCCTCTGAAATCCCCTCCTCTCCAAACCTCCCCAATCCACTTCTACCAAACAAAGCCTTAAGGGTTGAATATATCATCATTTAGATTTACCACATTGACTTCAAGAAACAAGTATAAATCTTCAACGTGCTCAACATATTTGTGGATTAGAAAAACAGAAAAAATACCCTCTCTTTTTAAATCACGATTATTCCCTTTTGATGTAGCTTAGTTTCTAGAGACAAGAAAAAACAAATACTTCATTGCTCTGAATGTGTTTTCACTTGGCGCACAGAATTAGCTCAGTCCCTTGGATCATCTACAGCGGGTCCCCTCTTATCCTCCTTATATGTATCAGAGGACAGCCCGGTCATTGTCCAAGGGAGACAAACAAGTGACACATAAGTTACTTAGGAATTCATATGATTCAAATTCGTGTAATTTTATGGGATGATGACCCTCCGCAGTTTATCCTAGCTGAACTTGTTAATGATGTAACCATGCTTTGATTTGAATAAAGTGTGCCACAAGTTAAAAAAAAACTCCATTGCTCCCATGGTGTTTTTTTTACTTCGTTGGAAACAGTTCGTCACATTATTCAAGACAGTACGGAAAGACTAGATAAACAGTACTGCTTACGTTTTGACGTTATCAGACAGCAAGAAACCAGTCCACATTTTGTATTCACGACATGCCTCTGGGGTTTGGAGGCATAGGACCAGTCCAGGTCCCAGATTACAGCTGAACAACCTGACTCAAAGAAGATAACTCGTTGATCTTAGACATCATGTTCTCGTCTACCTCCAGCCTAGTTGTGAGCTTTGGAAATGAATAAGTGGGCGCAACTGCGGGGGTTGATTCTTGGTCGCTTGACTTGTTTGATGTGCCCATGGAGGAGGAAGCAATCTCCTTCCCAAACAGCTGCGCCATGATATTGAGGCAAGGCTTCAAATCATCCTCACTCTGTGCTTTTGTCAACTTACCAAGCAGCTCGTTTGTTTTCGCGTTTCTCACTGTTTGCTGTTTTATGTTCCACTTCACCAGCTTTGTATGGTCATCTAGATTTTGGTCAGAGGAGTTGTCATCCTCGTAGGCACTGTTCTTCTCTTGCAGTTTCTTCAGCTTCTGGTCCAAGACAGTGGCAATCCTCTCTTTAAAGCCAGCTGCATTTGCACCATCAGATTTTAACCTCACCTTTGCCTCAGAGACCATTATTTCCATCATTTCTTCTGAGGAAGTTGCTTCAGTTTCATGTTCACCAGAAGAATCTTCTTTGAGATAGAATGTTTCCTCCAGCAATCCAATATTCTGTGTGTACCTATCATATGCTTCATTTTCAACATCAATATCTCCTTGCATATGTTCCTTTAGCTTCATAAACCTCCACTTGTTAATGCTTGCAATGTCCTACAACACAAGTACTGCAAGTTATTAACCACGGGAGTATAAAACTACTCTAAATAATCAAACAGGGTGGAACAGCCAACAACCTTCTTGGCAAGGGACTTTCTTGTTCGGATTGAATTCAGAAAATGATGAGGAAGCTTTTGTAGGGAAGACAGCCTCGACGAAGAACTACAAGAAATGACAAGCAAGCATTTGAAATAAGGACCCTTTCTTGCATAAAGATGAATTTTTACTAGTGGGGTTTCTGAAGATTACCCGGTTAAAGGTGAATTGGTTGATGGTTGGTCTGACAAAGGGATAGGAGCTGGTGGTGTCTTCTCTGGCAATGTGTTGTTCTGTTTGAGAACTGCAGTGATAAGTGGAGCAAGAAAAGATTAGTGCCATTTGTCCAAAATAAAGAGTTTAAAGATAAACTACTATTACCTCAGTTCCTAACTGCCAAAACATCATATATTTAGGAACGGAGGTAGTAATATATTTAATGCAGACATGATGCTGCACCAAAACAATGTAAAAGGATGTGCTCCCTCTGTAAACTAAAATGTCTTATATTAGATCACTAATGATCTAAAACGTCTTACTTTAGTTTACAGAGGGAGTAGAAACTAAGATAAATGAAGAGAGGCAGATTTAAATAGTATCATAAATAAAATACCGACAGACATAAGCAAGTGTTCTACCTTAATAACTAGTAAGCCTGCCATGAAAAATGAGGGAGCGTTCTGATCCTAAATTCTCAAGGCCTAAAGCAAAGATCTCTTATAGGCTTGGCTGACTAGACTAGGCCTTTGAAATTGTAAAAAACTTGCTGATGCACTCTTGGCTACAACTGTCGGATTTCGGGTTCCGGCGAACCCTTGAGGTTCGAACATTGGGGTGCGCCGACAGTAGCCCCCGGGCCCAAGGCGCGCCCGGACTTGGCCGTGCAGGGAGGCGGAAGGGCAAGAGCGAAGCGCCGCGGGCCCTAACAGCCTGCGGCCTTGGGCACCGCGTGGCGGTTGACTGGACGTGGGCGGCACTGTTCCCCACGCCCTCCTTATCTTGCGCCATGCTAGGCAGACCCGTAGTTGTACACAGCCGTTCCCTTTTCTGCTGCTCGAGTGCCCTCTGTCCTTCCTTCGCTCGAACTCCGGCTTCTGTTTTCAACCTGATCTCGAACCTTCCTCCCCCCCTTCCCATCGCCATGGCTCCGACGAAGAAGGGGAGAGGGAAGAAACACGTGTCTCCGCCTTACCCGCTGCCGTCGGCGGCCCCCGCCGAGGGCTTGGGCAAGGTCAGCTTGGCTCTGGCCACCATCTTCAATGAATGCGGGAGGACGACGGCCTGGCCCGCGTCCCACTTCTCCATCGACAGGAAAGCCACCGAGGTCTCGTATCTTGCCGACGCCCTGTGGGCGGGTCTGGTTCCTCCCTTTTCTGATTTCTTCAACGTCGTGCTTTCCCACTATCAGATTCACATGATGCATCTGGGTCCTGAATCCATCACCCTCCTTTCGGTCTTCGCCTTTGTTTGCGAAGCTATGGTGAGCATCCCTCCTTCGGTTGCCTTGCTGCGCCACTTCTTCTCGTTGCATCTTGTCGACCCTGCCCAATGCTGGGCTTGCGTGAGCTTCGCTGCCGCGCCTGAGACGGCGGCCTCTGGGATTGACTTCAAGCTCCCCCTGCCCGCGGTTGGGTTCCGCGAGCGGTGGCTGTATGTGGACGCAGGGGTGCCCAGCCCCCTGCTATCGGAGCCGACCTCACCTGCTGTTCCCAATTCGGGCTGGGGCCAGGAGACGCTCGAGAGCCCTCGGCTCGTCTTCGTCTGGCGCCGCTTCGCGCTCTTGAGGTCGCTTGGCGTGACAGCGCCCAAGGTGGTGAAGGAGTTCCTGCTATGCCGCGTTGCTCCTCTTCAACGCCACTCTCGCCGGATGTGGGCCTTCCGTGGGCGCGAGGATCGTATGAGACTCCAGGAAGAGGACCTGGCTCCTGAGGTGCTGAGGACAGCGCTCTTGACCCTGGCTGGGGACCCCAACCCCGGCAGCGTCCAGCAGGGAGGGGCCTTGTTGTACCTCTGCCAGAGCAGGGGCGACTTTGTGAACCAGATGCCCGTCTTTGATGAGTGGGGGCCGCGCCCCGCCGGCCTTCAGGGGCCTCACGAGAACCCAGTGGTGGTGACTGCCCTTCCAGTCGGCCAAGGCGACTCGTCCTCGAGTGGCGGAGCAGGAAGGCACGAGGCGCCAGAGGCCGAGGGGGCTCCCGGCGCGGTGACAGCGCCGGGCGAGGCTCATGAGGAAGCAGCTCTTGGGGCCCGTGCCGCTGAGGCTGAGGATGACGAGCAGCTGCCCTCAATGCCTGCAACTGGGGCCCCTGAGGCTCCAGCTGCGTCTCTTGGGGAGGTGATTGGCAGCGCACAGCAGACAGGCGTCCCTGCCGCAGATCGCCTTGACGCTCCGTCTTCGTCGCAGGTTGATCCATGCGCCCAACTCTTGGGCCGCTTCCGCGTGAACTTCGAGGCTCTCCGAAAGAGAAGGGAGACCCTGGGCGACGATTACCCTTGTCGCCTGCTGAAGCGTAGGAAGTACTTCGCCACTGATGAGTAAGTTTTCTCCTTTCCCAGCCCTGATCCTTCTGTTGCTCTTACTGACTCTTGCTCCGCAGGCCCCTTCCAGCCGAGCTTGCGGAGACGGCTGAGGAGCCGTCCCTCTTGACTTCGCCCCCTCCACCGTCCTCAAGCGCTCCAAGCAGTGGAGCCCTTGTGGTGAGGGCGACTGACGAGGCGAACCATCCCGAGGCGTATCGTGGCCCCGCGCACCTCGCGATCCTTCGCGGGCCTTCTCGTGGCATAGCCAGCCTGTCATGGGCTTCTCGCCTGGTCGTGGACTGCGATTGGCCGAGGCGCTTCCTGCGCTCTTCTCCTGAGGACGGGCTGGCTCCAGGCCGGGCTTCTGACGCGACGTGCCCGGCCGTCGCGAGGGTGCCAGCCCCCAGCCCGGAGGGGGAGTGCTGACTCACGGCCCCCGACGCTTGCTTGGGGCAGATGATGGTGTGGAAGACGTGCTCGAGCGCGTTCGGGAGCGTCGCGCTCTCCGCCAAGGATTCCTTCGAAGGGCGACTGACGCAGTGAGCCTGCTTGGTGAGGAGCTTGCTGATGAAGACGCGCGCCTTAAGGCCGAGGGCCTGCGCCTAGCTGCAGAGAGGCGTGAGCTGGAGGGCGCCATCGCCTTTGCGCGCCGTCAGCGTGATCTTGATGAAGCAGACCAAGGCGTCGTTGGTGGCCTCTCGGGAGGCCCGGTCTTGGGCCGCTGAGGAGGCTCGGGAAGTTGACCGGCGGCGAACGGCTGCGGAGGAGCGGGCTCGGGAGCTTCTGGCCTGGTGCCACTCGCTGGAGGAGCAGGTGGAGCTGCGCGAGGCAGCCCTCGCGTCGATGAAGGTGGCCTCTGGCGACTCAGCAGAGCTCCAGAAGCGTGAGGAGACGCTGACGCTGGAAGCCGCCGAACGTACCCGCGAGTACGAGCGTCTGGAGACGAGGGAGCGCTTGGTGACGCAGGCGGAGGATGATGTTGCTGCACAGGAAGCCCGCGTCCTGGAGAAGGTCGGACGTCGAGTGGCGATGGCGCATTTGAACCTCGAGCACGAGTTCAAAGAGAAGCTGGGATTGATCCGGGCCGAAGCTGAAGGCAGGACTGCTGCCTTGAGGGCCAAGCTGGAGGAGGTGACGCGGCGGGCCGATGCTTTCCGGGCCGCCCTTGAGGTGGCGCAAGGTGAGTTAACCACTTCCCAGGCCGAGGTGCTCCTTCTTCGCCAGCGGGTGGAGGAGGCTGAGGCTGTCGCGCGCCAGAATGCGGACGAGATACGTCAGCGGCGGATCCTGGAGCACGAACACGGCCCCATGCTCACCACGCTCCGGGAGAGAGCCAATGCGGCCTTGGGCAACATCTGCGAGGAGGCCGTCAGCGAGCCGCACGCAGTCAACTATGCTGGCAATCTTCAGTTCTTCACTGACGTGGTGACGCAGCTGGAGGCGCAGTCGACCAGGGCTGACAGGTTGGTGGAGGAGAGGAGCCGCGCCCTGCTCAGGCACGCCTTTTCTCGCGTCTTCAGCCACCTCTGAAACATGGATCCCTACTTTGATTTTGACGCCGTCATCGCCCCAGTCCCCCAGGCCGTCCGAGGCGAGCTGGCGCACTGGGTGGAAGACAATGTGGACGCTCTTGTCAGGGCCTTCGCCTCGGACAACGACGACGTGATCGTGGCGGCTGACAAGGGCGGCGTGATGGACGGCTCTGACGCCGTTAGCGGCAACGCGGACAGCGATGGCGAGTTCAGCGACGCCAGCAACGGTTCTGGTGGTGCTCCTGAGGACGCATTGGGGGATCCATCCGACTGATTGTGCATCGTTTCTGCTTCCTTACCCTGCATGAATAGAACTCAGATTTCGACCTGATAGCTGTGAGAGCATTTTGGAGGGGGAGCCCCTCATGTAAAACTTGTGTTTATCGTATCAGTAGAAGCTACATCGCCCATGCACCCGCGCCAAGTGGCTGGCTTAAGCGACGCGCTGGTCGGCTAGTTTACGTTTGTTCCGTGCTGGCCCTGAGGCAGCCAGCGGGGGTTGTGATGTCCTGATTGTCCCCTAATTGAATTCCGTAGGATCTGCAGTAAAACATCCTCCTGAGAGGACGCGGCGGCGGCAGTCTGGGCTGCGCGCAAGCTAGGCCTGACCCGGCTCGTGAGGGGCTCGCGAGGAGAGGCGGCTGAGGCGAAGTGGTAACCAAAACGCAAGAAATTGCTCGAACGAGACTAAGCACCCCTTCCCCAAACACACGCAAATCTCAAATTCAAATCCAACTTGAATTCAGCGGGGGAAAGCGACAACCAAGGGGAAGAGCAACGAAAGCAAACAAAAGGCCGCGTCCGGCACCTAGTCTAGTCTTGGACGTCTTCTCACCAGCACGGAGCTAAGTGCTGCCACTGGGCATGGGAGGGAGCCCCAGGGCCTGAGGCCGGCACGCATGAGACTCTGGGGCATGTACAGCCCCACTCATTATTACGTGAGTGTCACGGGGCGGCGAGCTTCATAGGCACTGGGCCTTCTTCACAGGTACTGGCCTTGCTTCATATCGCCAGATGAGGGCCCCGCCTTGCGCCACACTCTAGTGCCATCAACGACGACCGGAAACCAGGACGCCGCCGATGGGGTAGAGCGGTCGCCAGCGGTTCCCCCGACGACCACGGGTCCTCCGCCGGGGGCAGGCCTTGGGGCACCTCCCCAGCGGAGGGCCTACCTCCTAAGAACACCTTGCTCCGAACACCGCCGTGGTGATGTCGAATCCCTGCCCCTCTCCTACAACCCCCTGCGCCCTCCTCCTGAGGGGTAGGAGACTGTGGGAGCGGGGCAGCTGCCCGTTGTGGCAACCTGCACCTCCTGCGATCCATGGTTAGCGTATGCCTGCTGAAGAATTAGTGGTACCCGATAATCGTTGCCTCCAGCGTGCCCAGTGGGACCGTCCTGAGACTCCTGGAAGGGCTCAGCTTCTGGCGCCTCGTCCCCCCAGCTTGGGCTGAGGAGCGAGCCTTGTTCGCCCTCGTATGGGTGTCCTTGGTCCATCATATGGGGCACGTACTCCTCTGGCGCCATCATCCCGAAGCCCACGCCGTAGTGCTCTGCGTGCCACGCGGTCCTGCCTGACGCGCCTACCGTGGGTTGGCAGCGCGGCTGTCCACTGGGGCCGCGGGTCGCGTCGAGTCCTTCGCGGATCAGGAGCGGGGGCAGCGCCGCCGCCGGTCCGGTGCTGACAGCCTCGCTGGTGTTGGAGTAGCCTTGGAGCCCACGAGCGCGTGCGGGGCCCCCGCGCGGGCCGCCCTGAGTTGGAGATGGGAGCTAGGTGCAGAAGGGGTGAGCCCCGAGGCGGCGAAGCCCAGGAGCTCTGCCATCCGCTCCAGCAGCACGTCGCGGCCGCCCTCCAGCAGTCTGCACTGCAGCAGCTCTCGGGCCACTGTGAGCGCGGCCCTCGAGTTCGCTTGCTCCCGGCGGGTGTACGGTGTCGTGGTCGCAGCGTGATTGGAGGCCCTTGCTGCCGACCGCGCCTGCCGCGGTGTGAGAGCTGTCGAAGCCTGTCCGCGTCGCCCGCGGCCCGCAGCGCCCTGCGGACCGCGAGCTGCCTGGGGCACGGGGTCGCCCGAGGCGAGCGGCTCTGCGCGGGCGGGCCATGCCGCCCATGGGTCTAGGTTGCCCTCCTGGTCGCCGGGCATGGTGATGACGACGCGACGGGGCACGAAGTGGTGGAAGACGAATTCTGGCGCACCCCTACCTGGCGCGCCAAATGTCGGATTTCGGGTTCCGGGAGACCTTTAAGGTTCGAACACTGGGGTGCGCGCGGAGATTTCGCCTCCTACCTACCTGCACCCCTCCGCCATGCTAGGATCTAAAACTAAGGAAAGAACAACACAAGAGACGCAGGGTTTATACTGGTTCGGGCCACCGTTGTGGTGTAATATCCTACTCCAGTGTGTGGTGTGGTGGATTGCCTCTTGGGTTGATGATGATGAACAATACAAGGAAGAACAACCTCGCAAGGGTCTGTTCTTGGCTAGGGCGATGAACTGCTCAGAGGAGTTCAGTCACCTTTTTCTCTCTCTCTCTCTAGCCAATCGACCGAACCTCCTCTCTCTCTAGAGCCCTTTTCTTGGTGGGTGGCTGGTCCTATTTATCCTCTTCCCAAATATCGAGCGGGAAGGGAGCCAACATTGGCGGGCTAATTTGAAGGAGACAGCAAGTATCAGCTATCCTGACAAAAGTAGTCTTCGCCTGCGCAAAGCTCTGGTGATGACGCCGTTTTGGGCTCCACGATGACCTCCGTCTCGTAGTCCTCCTGGTTTTGATCTCGTTGCACCGAAATGGCAACCTTTGCCTGATGCCTCCGTACTCCGCGGCTGCGCTTGCCTCCTTTGCACCAAAGAGGAAAGGAGGACGCTGCGCGGGCTGGCACCCGCCTGGCGCCCTGAGTCGTCATGGCTTGCGTCACGGGCACCTCATGAGGTACCTCGCCTTGATCTCTCCGCCTCCTCGTGAACCAGCCTGACGAGGCCGTGCCTGAGGAAGCTCCGCGTCGTCCGCCCCGCGAGGCTTGGCCCCTCGCGAGGGTCTTGGGTTTGTGTTGATGAAGATGGACCGTGCTGGGCCCCCCTTTGAGCCACGCCGCAGGCAGGCAAGTCTGGGAACCCCCGTTCCCAGAACGCCGACAACAACTTTTTTATCTATGGAATGGGGGAAGATCATTCACTCTCCATCTCTATTAGCACCTTCTCTCCAATACAATCGCACCTTTCTAGTAAGATTCATGCAAGAGCCTCAGGACTTATCTTTTTTCATCTTAACCCTCCTCTTCCTCTATCCTTCATTAGATCAAGAAGGGCATTGCTCCTGTTCTGGTTCCACTATATACTAATGCAAGGCCAGATCAGTAACCTGAGCAAAGTGAGACTTCTATTATGATATTGATACCAAATGCCTTTCCTACCAAGTTTGAGAGAGACTCAAACATAACCTCAGTTTTTGACCAAACAAATGGACACTCGGAAGTTGCCCATTGCCATCAAGTGTAAAATAACAAAACATCATCCCCGGTTAAAATGAATTGGCTAATAATGGCTAGCTAGCCTAGCTAAGATAGAGCGAGCTGACTTGGCTACTGAACCACACAAATTGTGAACTATGACCATCAAACAAGGGAGGCTAAATGGTGAAGAAGCAGCTAGCCCAGCTAAGATACAGTCATACGCTGCATATTAGCTAAGCATCCGAACAAAACCTGAACTATGACCATCAAACAGGTGTGGCTAAATGACGAGAGAGGCTAAGGGTGTGTTTGGTTTACAACCTATACTGATCACACCAAAAAAATAGCTTTCCCGTATGATTTGGCTGCCGTGTGGCCTGAGGCCAAAACTTTGGCTCGCCCATCGCTCCCTGGACGTCCCCGTGCTATTTTCGCCAATTGTTGGTGCACAGAGGGCACGGAAAAAGCTCGCGAAAAGCCGGCGAGTGTGAATACGTTTGGTGCTGTTAAAAAGGCAGGCAGATTATCCTGCTAAATTAAAGCTAACTGAATCCAAAGCGCCACGCGCTCACGCACATCTTACCTGATTAAATTGCTTGGCTGTTTCCTCCTATAATTAACTGCAGCTTCTTTGCATGAGACTCGCTCCATGCCGTGCATGCCCAATTTTACTAACACGTGTATTGGCTGCATGCTTCGCAGCTTCGGAGGCTCCTCCCCTCTTAATTGATGTAATTTGTTTCCTACTTGCGCTTTTAATGCCGTGGACTTGGCCGGCTGACCCTATAATCATTTATGCGCCTCACTTTTTTAAAACCAAGCACTAATCAATCCAAGTTGCCAAACTTATCCTAACTCCAAATGGATGCCTAGCAATTTTGCCAAAATCTTGGCAGGTACAATGGCTATAATCTAAACAACAACTTACCAAATTTTTGGTTGGGCTGGTTGAGGCTCAAACCGAACACACCCGAAAACCAAAAGGAGGTCGCCATTGGGAAATTATTCCAGGCAGGCTGGGCTAAATTAGTGGCAATGCATATACTTGGAAATCTGCTAACTGCTCATCATCCTCACCGTGTGGTGGATGTGGAAGACGTGCAACGCCAAACAACCCACACTCACTTGTCTAACTCAGATCACCAGAGACGAGGCTTGTTCGCGGGCTCGCGCTGGAGCCACTGCTTTGGTTAACATGATCCCCGAGACGTAGCCATTTCCTCGCCTTGTGACCATTAGTGCTGCTCCCCGTGTCACATATGCTCAATGCTCATGTGCACGTGGAATATATGGTTGTCATGTATTGAACCTTTCTCCTATAATTAACTGCAGTTCTTTTGCATGAGACTTGCTCCATTCCGTGCATGCCCAATTTTACCAACACGTGTATTGGCTGCATGCTTCGGAGGCCTCCTCCCCTCTTAATTGATGTGATTTGTTTCCTACTTGCGCTTTCATGCCGTGGACTTGGCCGGCTGACCCTATAATCCTTTATGTGCCTCACTTTTTAAAACCAAACACTAATCAACCCAAGTTGCCAAATTTATGCTAACTCCAAATGGGTGCCTAGCAATTTTGCCAAATCTTGGCAGGTACAATGGCTATAATCCAAAAAACAACTTACCAAATTTTTGGTTGGGCTGGTTGGGGCTCAAACCAAACACACCCGAAAACCAAAAGGAGGTCGCCATTGGGAAATTATTCCAGGCAGGCTGGGCTAAATTAGTGACTGTGCATATACTTGGAAAGCAGCTAACTGCTCGTCATCCTCACCGAGTGGTGGCTGTGAAACACGTGCAACGCCGAACAACCCACACTCACACGAGGCTTGTTCATGGGCTCGCGCTGGAGCCACTGCTTTGGTTAACATGATCCCGTGAGGTAGCCATTTCCTCGCCTTGTGGCCATTAGCGCTGCTCCCCATGTCATATATGCTCAATGCTCATGTGCACGTGGAGTATTTGGTTGTCATGTATTGAACCTTTCTCCTATAATTAACTGCAGTTCTTTTGCGTGAGACTCGCTCCATGCCGTGCATGCCCAATTTTAACAACACGTGTATTGGCTGCATGCTTCACAGCTTCGGAGGCCTCCTCCCCTCCTAATTGATGTGATTTATTTCCTACTTGCGCTTTTAATGCCATGGACTTGGCCGGCTGGACCTATAATCCTTTATGTGCCTCACTTTTTAAAACCAAGCACTAATCAATCCAAGTTGCCAAACTTATGCGAACCCCAAATGGATGCCTAGCAATTTTGCCAAAATCTTGGCAGGTATAATGGCTATAATCCAAACAACAACTTACCAAATTTTTTGTCATGCCAAAATTTTAGTTGGGCTAGTTGGGGCTCAAACCAAACACACCCGAAAACCAAAAGGAGGTCGCCATTGGGAAATTTTGCAGGCACGCTGGGCTAAATTACTGACGGTGCATATACTTGGAAAGCAGCTAACTGGTCATCATCCTCATCGCGTGGTGGCTGCGGAAGACGTGCAACGCCGAACAACCCACACTCACCTGTCTAACTCAGATCACCAGAGACGAGGCTTGTTCGTGGGCTCGCGCTGGAGTCACTGCTTTGGTTAACATAATCCCCGAGACGTAGCCATTTCCTCGCCTTGTGGCCGTTAGGGCTGCCCCCCGTGTCACATATACTCAATGCTCATGTGCATGTGGCATATTTGGTTATGTGTTGAACCTCTCTCTCCCCCCACCCCCACCCCCTCAATGAAATGGTATGCAAATCTTTGTGTATTCGCGAAAAAAACTGCTCCGGTGTGGCTAACAAAAAAAAATGCAACTTATCGTTGAAGATAAAATCTATTATCAGCAGCAGCGTTAGTGGCATTATTAGGCATACCATGAATGTGGCAAGGGTTCTGAGCTTTGTAGCAGCAGCTCTTGCAACACTGGAACGGGCACCTGAAAAGCCAACCAATGCACAAATTTCACGAACCCAGACAGATACAGAGATAAGCACCAGCGCGAGAAACAAATCCTGCCTAAGAAGCTTGAGAAGTCCTGGTCCCCTTACCGGGAGCGGGCGACGTTGCCGCACTGGATGCACTTAGGTTTGTTGAGGCCGCGGAGGTTGGGCTTGGGCATGTCGAATCCGGCGACGGGGGGCGGCTTCTGCGGCGTTCCATTGCCATTGGATACCACGGGGGAAGGGGCCGGAGGAGGAGCGGAGGAGTCGCTCGCCGCCTTGCCGCTGGAGGCCGGAGACGACGCGGCCATCGAACCCTGGATTGCGCGACGGTAAGGTCCGCGTAGGCGGTGGAAGGCGTCGGTTCCGTCGAGGTGTCAGCGGCGTCTCCGGCGAGACGTCGCTGGTGGAACCGGGCTCAAATTAGATGCGGCTCGCGGCTAGGGTTTCAGCTGATTGGGGATTTTGCGGTTTTTGCGAAACGGTCTTTCGACTATTGTGATATCGCAAAACTACTCACTCACCCGTTCAAATAAAAAGAAACCTATAAATTCCCTCTATAACCATGACAATAAAATAGATATTATCACATTTTTTGCAAAACTTTCAATCTATTCATCTTCAAGAATAAAAATGGCAGTACAGCGAACAGCCGAAATAATAAAAATTACATCCAGATTTATAGACCACCTAGCGACGACTACAAGTACTGAAGTGAGCCGAAGGCGCGCCCGTCGTCGTCCCTCCCTCGCTGAAGCCGGGCAAAACTTATTATATTAGACGGTTGTGAATTCGTCGTGCTAAGATTTTATAGGACCAACACAACATAACAGAATCCGCCGCCATTAAAGAATAGCGTAGATCGAAAGGATCCAACCTGAAGACACATGAACATAGACGAACTACGACTAGATCCGAGCAAATCCACCAATGATGGATACCCCAGAGACACACCTCCACACGCACATCGATGATACTAAACACACCACTAAGACACACTTCCTTCAAGTAAGTTCTCATCGGTGCAAAAAGCAATAAAAATTGCTCCTAAATATGTATGATATTTTATTATAAGGGGAAATAAACATTGTATGAGCTTGTGATGATAAAAAAAAAAGACGGGCTGCATAATAAAGGTTGCTATCATAAAGGGCAATATAACGTGACGTTCCTTTGCATTAAGGCTTGCACATCCAAAAATAAAAAGCACATGGCAACCTCTTCTTTCCTCTACGAAGGGACTATCTTTTATTTTTATGTATTTACTTTTATGCAAGAGTCGATAATATTTCTTCTCATTTCAACCTCAATTATTCTCTAGTTGGCAAGTACCATGTGGTGGGGAAAATCCAAGCACATATGGTCATTTAAATATATTTGATCATGAATTATTATTGTTGACAACTATCTATATGATAAATAAGTTGGGAGGCGAAACATTAAGCCCCTATCTTTCTCTGTGTTCGATGGATGCTATTTATTCTAAAAATGTGCTTTGAGTGAGCAATCATGGAAGACTATATTGAGTATGTGAAATTTGCTAAATCAAAGTTCTTAAATAGACTCTTCCTGAAAATAAGATGAATTGCAATTGTTTGATGACTGAAAACATAGTTTGTTAGTTTTCAAGAAACTTTATGGTCTATACTTTAACTTGTGAATAGCTTGCTACTGATCATGAGAAGTTTTATGAGATAAGCTACTGTTTTATGATATATAATGATGCTAAAAAAAATGTTTGGAACTATCATTGATCAAACTTGTGCACTTGCTAGCATTCACATTTCATAAATTATTTCTTTTATCATTTATCTACTCGAGGACGAGTAGGAATTAAGCTTGAGGATGTTGATACATCTCTAACGTATCTATAATTTATGAAGTATTCAGGCCATGTTTACAACAATTTTATATGGTTTTAGTATGATTTGATTAAAACTAACCCGGACTGACGTTGTTTTCAACAGAACTACCGTGGTGTCATTTTTTGTGCAGAGATAAAAGTACTCGGAATGGGCAGAAAATTTGCGGTGATTTTTATGGACAAAAAGAGACCCCTGAAGCTTCAAGGAAAGGCCAGAAGAGCCACGAAGGCACGACAAGCCTGGGGGTGCGCCCACCCCCCTAGGGCGCGCTCCTCGAGCTTGTCGCTGCCTCATGGACCCCTTAACGTGAAATCGACGCCAAAATTTTTTATAAATATCCAAACCCCTAAAAAACCCTAGATGAGAAGTTTCGTCGCCGCAAGCCTCTGTATCCACGAAAACTCAATCGGGACCCCGTTCTGGCACCCCGCCGGAGGGGCAAATCATCACCGGAGGCCATCTTCATCATCCAGGCGGTCTCCATGACAAGGAGGGAGTCGTTCACCCTCGGGGTTGGGGGTATGTATGAGTAACTATGTGTTTGGTCTCTCGCTGCGGTTCTTGATTTGGCACGATCTTGGTGTAAAGCACATGAAGAAACTCCATGCAGATGGACTTTTGGAATCACTTGATTATGAATCATTTGATACTTGTGAACCATGCCTCATGGGCAAGATGACTAAAACTTCGTAACGAGCTAATGACTTATTGGAAATAATACATACCGATGTATGCGGTCCGATGAGTGTTGAGGCACGCAGCGGGTATCGTTATTTTCTGACCTTCACAGATGATTTGAGTAGGTATGGGTATATCTGAAGGAAATATGCCTTAGAGGCAATAATAAAGTTGTTATTTATATTTCCTTATATCATGATAAATGTCTATTATTCATGCTAGAATTGTATTAACCGGAAACTTAGTACATGTGTGAATACATAGACAAACAAAGTGTCACTAGTATGCCTCTACTTGACTAGCTCATTGAATCAATGATGGTTATGTTTCCTAACCATAGACATGAGTTGTCATTTGATTAACGGGATCACATCATTAGAGAATGATGTGATTGACTTGACCCATCCGTTAGCTTAGCACGATGATCGTTTAGTTTGTTGCTATTGCTTTCTCATAACTTATACATGTTCCTATGACTATGAGATTATGCAACTCCCGAATACCGGAGGAACACTTAGTGTGCTATCAAACGTCAACGTAACTGGGTGACTATAAAGATGCTCTACAGGTGTCTCCGATGGTGTTTGTTGAGTTGGCATAGATCGAGATTAGGATTTGTCACTCCGAGTATCGGAGAGGTATCTCTGGGCCCTCTCGGTAATGCACATCACTATAAGCCTTGCAAGCAATGTGACTAATGAGTTAGTTGCGGGATGATGCATTACAGAACGAGTAAAGAGACTTGCCGGTAACGAGATTGAACTAGGTATTGAGATACCGATGATCGAATCTCGGGCAAGTAACATACCGATGACAAAGGGAACAACGTATATCGTTATGCGGTTTGACCGATAAAGATCTTCGTAGAATATGTGGGAGCCAATATGACATCCAGGTTCCGCTATTGGTTATTGACCGGAGACGTGTCTCGGTCATGTCTACATAGTTTCTTGAACCCGTAGGGTCCGCACGCTTAACGTTCAGTGACGATTGGTATTATGAGTTTATGTGTTTTGATGTACCGAAGGTAGTTCGGAGTCCGATATGATCACGGACATGACGAGGAGTCTCGAAATGGTCGAGACATAAAGATTGATATATTGGACAGCTATATTCGGCACCGGAAGTGTTCCGGGTGATTTCGGAGAAAACCAGAGTGCCGAGGGTTACCGGACCACCCCCCCCCGGGGAAAGTTGGGCCTTCATGGGCCATAGGGAAGAGGGAGGCAGCCCACAAGGGGCAGCCACGCCCCCTCCCTATAGGGAGTCCGAATTGGACTAGGGGGGGGTGCGCCCCCCTTTCCTTCTCCTCTTCCTCTCCCTTCCTTCCTTCCCCTTCTCCTCCTAGTAGGACTAGGAAAGGAGGAATCCTACTCCTACTAGGAGGAGGATTCCTCCTCCCTTGGCGCGCCACTAGGGCCGGCCGGCCTCCCCCTTGCTCCTTTTATATACGGGGGCAGGGGGCACCCTAGACACACAAGTTGATCATTGATCCCTTAGCCGTGTGCGGTGCCCCCCTCCACCATAATCCACCTCGGTCATATCATCGTAGTGCTTAGGCGAAGCCCTGCGACGGTAGCATCATCATCACCGTCATCACGTCGTCGTGCTGAAGAAGCTCTCCCTCGACACTCAGCTGGATCGAGAGTTTGTGGGACGTCACCAAGCCGAACGTGTGCAGATCACGGAGGTGCCGTACTTTCGGTACTAGGATCGGTCGATCGTGAAGACGTACGACTACATCAACTGCGTTGTCATAACGCTTCCGCTTACGGTCTATGAGGGTACGTGGACAACACTCTCCCCTCTCGTTGTTATGCATCACCATGATCTTGCGTATGCGTAGGGAAATTTTGAAGTTACTGCTTTACCCAATAGTGGCATCCGAGCCAGGTTTATGCGTAGATGTTATATGCACGAGTAGAACACAAAGGAGTTGTGGGCGTAGGTATATACATATTGCTTGTCGTCACTAGTTGATTCTTGATTCGACGGTATTGTTGGATGAAGCGGCCCAGACCGACATTACGCGTACGCTTACGCGAGACTGGTTCTACCGACGTGCTTCACACATAGGTGTCTGGTGGGTGTCAGTTTCTCCAACTTTGGTTGAATCGGATTCAATGAACAGGGTTCTTTTTGAAGATCAAAAAGCAATCATTATACTACATTGTGGTTTTTGATGTGTAGGTAAGAACGGTTCTTGCTTAGCCCGTAGCAGCCACGTAAAACTTGCAACAACAAAGTAGAGGACGTCTAACTTGTTTTTGCAGGGCATGTTGTGATGTGATATGGTCAAGACATGATGCTAAATTTTATTGTATGAGATGATCATGTTTTATAAGGAGTTATCGGCAACTGACAGGAGCCATATGGTTGTCGCTTTATTGTATGAAATGCAATCGCCATGTAATTGCTTTATTTGATCACTAAGCGGTAGCAATAGTCGTAGAAGCAATAGTTGGTGAGACGACAACGATGCTTCGATGGAGATCAAGGTGTCAAGTCGGTGACGATGGTGATCATGACGGTGCTTTGGAGATGGAGATCAAAGGCATAAGATGATGATGGCCATATCATATCACTTATATTGATTGCATGTGATGTTTATCCTTTATGCATCTTATTTTGCTTAGTTCGGCAGTAGCATTATAAGATGATCTCTCACTAAATTTGAAGGTATAAGTGTTCTCCCTGAGTATGCACTGTTGCTACAGTTCGTTGTGCCGAGACACCACGTGATGATCGGGTGTGATAAGCTCTACTTTCACATAAAACTGGTGCAAGCCAGTTTTGCACACGCAGAATACTCAGGTTAAACTTGACGGGCATAGCATATGCAGATATGGCCTCGGAACACTGAGACCGAAAGGTCGAGCGTGAATCATATAGTAGATATGATCAACATAGTGATGTTCACCATTGAAAACTACTCCATCTCACGTGATGATCGGACATGGTTTAGTTGATATGAATCACGTGATCACTTAGAAGATTATAGAGATGCATATCTAAGTGGGAGTTCTTAAGTAATTTGATTAATTGAACTTTAATTTATCATGAACTTAGTACCTGATAGTATTTTTCATGTCTATGTTGTTGTAGATACACGGCCCATGATGTTGTTCCATTGAATTTTAATGCATTCCTAGAGAAAGCTAAGTTGAAAGATGATGGTAGCAACTACACGGACTGGGTCCATAACTTGAGGATTATCCTCATTGCTGCACAGAAGAATTACGTTCTGGAAGCACCGCTAGGTGACAAACCCGTTGCAGGAGCAAGGCCAGATGTTGTGAACACCTGACAGAGCAAAGCTGATGACTACTCGATAGTTCAGTGTGCCATGCTTTACGGCTTAGAACCGGGACTTCAACGACGTTTTGAATGTCATGGAGCATATGAGATGTTCCAGGAGTTGAAGTTAATATTTCAAGCAAATGCCGGATTGAGAGATATGAAGTCTCCAATAAGTTCTACAGCTGCAAGATGGAGGAGAATAGTTCTGTTCAGTGAACATATACTCAGAATGTCTGGGTACCACAACCACTTGACTCAACTGGGAGTTAATCTTCCTGATGATAGTGTCATTGACAGAGTTCTTCAATCACTGCCACCAAGCTACAAGAGCTTCGTGATGAACTATTGAAGGAAATATGCCCTAGAGGCAATAATAAAGTTATTATTTATTTCCTTATACCATGATAAATGTTTATTATTCATGCTAGAATTGTATTAACCGGAAACATAATACATGTGTGAATACATAGACAAACAGAGTGTCACTAGTATGCCTCGACTAGCTCGTTGATCAAATATGGTTATGTTTCCTAACCATAGACATGAGTTGTCATTTGATTAACGGGATCACATCATTAGGAGAATGATGTGATTGACTTGACCCATTCCGTTAGCTTAGCACTTGATCGTTTAGTTTGTTGCTATTGCTTTCTTCATGACTTATACATGTTCCTATGACTATGAGATTATGCAACTCCCGTTTACCGGAGGAACACTTTGTGTGCTACCAAACGTCACAACGTAACTGGTGATTATAAAGGTGCTCTACAGGTGTCTCCGAAGGTACTTGTTGGGTTGGCGTATTTCGAGATTAGGATTTGTCACTCCGATTGTCGGAGAGGTATCTCTGGGCCCACTCGGTAATGCACATCACTATAAGCCTTGCAAGCATTGCAACTAATGAGTTAGTTGCGGGATGATGTATTACGGAACGAGTAAAGAGACTTGCCGGTAACGAGATTGAACTAGGTATTGAGATACCGACGATCGAATCTCGGGCAAGTAACATACCGATGACAAAGGGAACAACGTATGTTGTTATGCGGTTTGACCGATAAAGATCTTCATAGAATATGTAGGAACCAATATGAGCATCCAGGTTCCGCTATTGGTTATTGACCGGAGATGTGTCTCGGTCATGTCTACATAGTTCTCGAACCCGTAGGGTCCGCACGCTTAACGTTTGATGACGATTTGTATTATGAGTTATGTGTTTTGGTGACCGAAGTTTGTTCGGAGTCCCGGATGAGATCACGGACATGACAAGGAGTCTCGAAATGGTCGAGACATGAAGATTGATATATTGGAAGCCTATGTTTGGATATCGGAAGTGTTCCGGGTGAAATCGGGATTTTACCGGAGTACCGGGAGGTTACCGGAACCCCCCGGGGACTTAATGGGCCTTAGTGGGCCTTGGTGGAAAGAGAGGAGAGGCGGCCAGGGCATGGGCCGCGCCCCCTCCTCCTAGTCTGAATAGGACAAGGAGAGGGGGGCGGCGCCCCCCCTTCCTTCTTACGTGATGTTCACCATTGAAACTACTCCATCTCACGTGATGATCGGACATGGTTTAGTTGATATGGATCACGTGATCACTTAGAGGATTAGAGGGATGTCTATCTAAGTGGGAGTTCTTAAGTAATATGATTAATTGAACTTAAATTTATCATGAACTTAGTCCTGGTAGTATTAGCATATCTATGTTGTAGATCAATAGCTCGCGTTTAGCTCCCCTGTTTTATTTTTGATATGTTCCTAGAGAAAACTAAGTTGAAAGATGTTAGTAGCAATGATGCGGATTGGATCCGTGATCTGAGGTTTATCCTCATTGTTGCACAGAAGAATTATGTCCTTGATGCACCGCTAGGTGACAAACCTATTGCAGGAGTAGATGCAGATGTTATGAACGTTTGGCTAGCTCAATATGATGACTACTTGATAGTTTAGTGCACCATGCTTAAACGGCTTAGAATGGGACTTCAAAGACGTTTTGAACGTCATGGACCATATGAGATGTTCCAGGAGTTGAAGTTAATATTTCAAGCAAATACCCGAGTTGAGAGATATGAAGTCTCCAACAAGTTCTATAGCTAAAAGATGGAGGAGAATAGCTCAAGCAGTGAGCATGTGCTCAGATTGTCTGGGTACTACAATCGCTTGAATCAAGTGGGAGTTAATCTTCAGATAAAATAGTGATTGACAGAATTCTCTAGTCACCATCACCAAGTTAGTAGAACTTCGTGATGAACTATAATATGCAAGGGATAACGGAAAATGATTCCCAAGCTCTTCGTGATGCTGAAATCGACGAAGGTAGAAATCAAGAAAAGCATCAAGTGTTGATGGTAAATGAGGGAGTCCTGGATTAGGGGGTCTCGGACAGCGGACTAATATTCTTTGGCCGAACTGGTTAGACTAATGAAGGATACAAAGATTGAAGACTTCGTCTCGTGTCGGATAAGACTCTAACTTGCGTGGAAGACAGGCTAGGCAATACGGATATGCATATCTTCTCTTTGTAACCCCTTTGTGTAACCCTGGCCCTCTTCCGGTGTCTATATAAACCGGAGGTTTTTAGTCCGTAGGACAACACAATCATACCATAGGCTAGCTTTCTAGGGTTTAGCCTCTCTGATCTCGTGGTAGATCTACTCTTGTACTACCCATATCATCAATATTAATCAAGCAGGACGTAGGGTTTTACCTCCATCAAGAGGGCCGAACCTGGGTAAAACTTCGTGTCCCCTGCCTCCTGTTACCATCCGCCTAGACGCACAGTTCGGGACCCCCTACCCGAGATCCGCCGGTTTTGACACCGACATTGGTGCTTTCATTGAGAGTTCCCTCTGTGTCGTCGCCGTTAGGCTTGATGGCTCCTACTATTATCGATAGCGATGCAGTCCAGGGTGAGACTTTCCTCCCCGGACAGATCTTCGTGTTCGGCGGCTTTACACTCCGGGCCAATTCGCTTGGCCATCTAGAGCAGATTGAAAGCTACGCCCCTGGCCACCAGGTCAGGTTTGGAAGCTTAAACTACACGACCGATATCCGCGGAGACTTGATCTTCGACGGATTCGAGCCTCTGCCTTGTGCATTACGCGGTCACGATGAGTACGATTTAGCTCTACCATCAGACAGTGTTCTAGAGATCGCACCGGCAGCCGCTCCGACCCTCAATTCGGAGCCAGTTGCGCCGACTCCATGGACGGTGGATGGAACCCCGCCACGGAGGCCTTACCCTCAGCGGCATCGAGCCGAACATCGACCTTACCTTGCATGAGAGTCGTATCGTTAAACTGTCAGATCTTTCTCCGGCCACGGACTCCGAACCGCTTGCACCCGATCCTATTGAATCCGATTGGGCACCGATCATGGATTTTACCTCCGCGGATATTTTCAAGCACTCGCCCTGGCGACATACTGAACACATTAAGGTCCCTCTCCTTGTCAGGAGGATCCTGGCCGAACTATGTCCGGCAGGATTGGGATGCGGATGACGAAGAAATTCGCCGCCCACCCACCACCCACTTAGTAGCCACTGTCGATGACTTAACCGACATGCTCGACTTCGACTCCGAAGACATCGAGGTATGGACGACGATGCAGAGAAACAGGAACCACTGCCCACAGGGCACTGGACGTCCACCTTATCACATGACGTATACATGGTGGACACACCAAAGGAAAACGACGACGAGGAACGGAAGGACGCAACGAAGGGCTGTCCCCTCGAGAAGCAGTCAAAGCCGCGGCGTAAGCGCCGCACCAAATCCTGCCTCGACAGAAATAACGATCATACAGACCCAGCGTTAGAGTAGGGCGAACCACTGCCGGACCACGACAACACGGAGAATCAAACCGAACAAACCACTCTGTCAAAGATAATAGTCTGGACCACCTAACACCGGACAGCACCCGGAGCAGCAGAATGCCCATCAAAGGCTTGTTGCCACCGTGAGGAGTCTAAAAAAGCAGAAGCAAAGACTCAAGGATGCACAAGACACACTCGGAATTAGATGGAGCAAAGTACTCAACGCAGCAGCGAAGTACGGCGGTAATTGCCCCACCAAGAGCTACCCGAAGCGGAAGTTGCTACCCGAATTCGATGAGGAGGCCTTAGATCCCCCACAACCAAAAATCAAAACGGCCACCTGGCCGGATAGACGACCTCAAGGCCAACATAGAGCGGCAAACAACGCCATACATAAGCCAATACGCGATCTACGCGAGGGCTCACATCAAAAGGACGGTGCAACCAGATCCATCTATGGACCACGCAAGCGCGCTCCAGCATAGGATGCAACACAACAAACATCCGAACAACGCGGTACACCCAGATACAGGGGTGCCGCACACCCCCTATGTTTCACCGATGAGGTGCTGGACCATGAATTTCCAGAGGGATTCAAACCCGTAAACATAGAGGCATACGACGGAACAACAGACCCTGGGGTCTGGATTGAGGACTATATCCTCCATATCCATATGGCTCAAGGAGATGATCTCCACGCCATCAAGTACTTACCCCTCAAGCTCAAAGGGCCAGCTCGCACTGGCTTAAAAGCCTCCCCGAAAACTCCATTGGAAGCTGGGAAGAGCTCGAAGACGCTTTTCGGGCAAATTTTCAAGGGACTTATGTCCGACCTCCAATCGATGACATAAGCATATAACTCGACAGCTCGGAGAGTCAGCCCGAAAGCTTTGGAATAGGTTTCTTACTGAAAAGAACCAAATAGTTGACTATCCGGACACCAAAGCCTTGGCAGCTTTTAAGCATAGCGTCCGCGACGAATGGTTTGCTAGACACCTCGGCCAAGAAAAGCCGAGAACAATGGCAGCATTAACAAGCCTCATGACCCGCTTTTGTGCGGGTGAGGACATCTGGCTAGCCAGATGCATCACCAGCGACCCAAGTACATCCGAAGTTAGAGATGAAAACGGGAAATCACGACGCAGCAAAAATAATAAGCGTCGGAATAAAGAAGACAACCCGAAGAGCACGGCGGTGAACGCCGGATTTAGAAGCTCTCGGCCAGGTCAGCAAAAGCCGCCCTCTAAAGGCGCCAGAGATGAACTGTCCAGCCTCAACAAAATTCTGGACCAAATATGTCAGATCCATAGCACCCCTGGTAGACCCGCTAATCATATCCACAGAGAATGTTGGGTCTTCAAGTAGTCCGGCAAGCTCAACGCCGTACACAAGGGGGAGGATACACCAAGCGAAGACGAGGATGAGCCTCTCAAGCAAGATACTGGGGAACAAAAGAAATTTCCACCAGAAGTCAAAACAGTAAACGTGTTACACGTGATCAAGGGGAGAAACAAAGCGGCACTCCCAGATAACTATGCCCAAGGGCCTATCACCGCGGAGTACTACCACTGGTCGTTTCAACCGATCACTTTTGACCATCGGGATTACTCAGCAAGTATCCGGCGTGCAGGATGGGCTGCCTTGGTATTAGACCCAATAATTGACGGATACCACTTCACACGAGTCCTGATGGACGGTGGCAGCAGTCTAAACCTGATATATCAGGACACAATCCGCAAAATGGGGATAGACCCAACGAAAATTTGCCTCAGCAATACTACCGTTAAAGGAGTAACGCCAGGCCCAGGGGCTCATTGCACGGGCTCCCTGCTACTAGAAGTTATATTCGGCTTCCTCGATAACTTCCGTAGCGAAAATTTAACCTTCCACATTGCTTCGTTCCAAAGTGGCTATCAAGCACTACTTGGACTTGAAGCTTTCGCTCGCTTTAATGCAATACCGATTACGCTTCTCTCACGCTTAAGATGCCCGGTCCACGTGGCATCATTACAGTAAATGGAAATATTGAGCGATCCCTGCGCGCCGAGGAGGGTGCGGCTGCCGCGGCAGCCGCACACTAAAACGGCCTCACCAACTAAAGTATTCGATAGGTCGTCAAGACCACGGACATGGTTAGACGAGTCCGGTGCAGCTACATGAAATTCGTACAGGTTTGATGGCCACACCCCTATCATAAACACAAGGGGCTCAACACGCGCAGACAAGTGGCAATTTTTACTCATCTTGAAATTTACATGGTTTCTTTAAAACCTACCTTTTTGCACGACAACTTTTCACCTAAGTTCCTCTCTTTTACAGATGACCACTGTGCTACACCCGTCCAAGATACGGCACAACGGAGACACAGGCGTAGACGTGCAGCAGGGACCCATCCCAAGGATTCTTTTTAGATTAAGACCCTGCGTCAACCTTTTTTATTGTCTCTTGTTGATACACATCCCTTGGATTCTCAGTACAATTGAGAAGGATGCTGGCGTCTTGGCATGTGGCCATGTTAGAATAATGCACGTACCTGGACACCAGGGGCTTCTTACAAAGGGCACGATTTAGGCCCGGTTTATACCATAAAGACCGGATACCTTAGGGAGTGTTCGACGTCGCGAATTTGGCCTTATATGCATCAGCTCCGAATCATGTCTTTGGTCAAATGTTGGGTTTGCCCGGCTCCTATGTTTTGGTACCTTACGTTCCGCTCTATCGGCTAAGTAGCACTAGGAGAACTACTGCGATTGTGCCTCGGGTCATCCGGACGAGCACCTCAGTAGAGAAAGCCGAAAACTAGCTGTCGTGATATAGCGTGAGACTGGTCAACCACTCGATGACCTATCAGAATGTTAGAATTCCTCCGCCTTAACGAAGGGACGTTTCTCGGCCAGGCATGTACGCGCCCCAAATTTGGGAGCGTGCGGAGCCACCAGGGGCTATATAGTAGCCCCACCGTCAAACTCCTATGGCTAAGTGAAAGTGTTAAAGCATTTTTGTCCGGTTGCCTCGTTTGTTGCGCTATCACCTCCTTAATAGGGCCAAGACGTTGGGTTAAGTGTGAACACGCGTCTTCTGCGAACACCTCCGCATTATATGCGTGGGGGCTGAAGCCGACGACTGCAATCTTTCAGGTTATACACATGTATACATAAACGGCCGCACAGGAGGCATCATAATTACTTTCAGGCAAAAGTATAAACACAGCCTTAATAAATTTCATAAAACATTGTGTTTACAATGGGAATACATGTCACTCAAACATAATATTCTTCGAGCACTGGGCCTCTATCAAACGAGCACCCTCGAGAACCTCTTCGAAATAGTGCTCGGCGGCAACTTGGCCTATGGTCGAACCCTGCGCCGCAACAGTGGTAGCATCCATCTCCGTCCAGTATGCTTTAACACGGGCAAGGGCCATCCGCGAGCCTTCTATGCACGCCGACCTCTTCATCGCATTGATGCCCGACACTGCACCAAGGAACTGTTGCACTAAGCTGAAATAGCTGTTCGGCTTCGGCTTTTCCGGCCACAGCTGATCCACGACAGACCTCATGGCGAGTCCGGACAACCTATTGAGTTCGGCCCATTCGGCTAGCTGATCAGTCAATGGAAGCGAACGCTCTGGAACGTTGAATTGCGACCAGAACAGCTTGTCCACTTCACGATCTGTTTGACCTTGGAAGTATTTGGCCGCATCTGTAGCGCTCGCCGCCATGTCCATATATGCGTCTGCCGAACTCCATAGCTGATCCAGAGGGGCATACCGTGGATCTCCGAACTTCCTCCTCAGCATGAAGGGCTTCCCAGCCGCAATATCCCCGGCTTCACGCAGCTCCTCCTTCTTCGCTCTCATAGCAGAGCGGGTGTCTTTGGTTGTCATCGTGGCCATTTCAAGGTCCGTCGCCTTCACTCGGGTTTCTTCTTCAAGGAATTGGCAACGGTCGGCAGTGTCTTTTAACTTTATAGCCATTTTGGCCATTTTCTCTTTGCTCTCGCAATGCGCGGCCTTCTCGGCCCTCAACTCTTCGGCCGCCTTCAAAGCAGCCGCATTACTACTCCTTGTTTGTTCTTTGGCTCAAGCAAGTTCCGCCCGAAGGGTCTCCATGGTGGCAGCCCCATCTACAGTCACAACATATTAAAGATACTGGCATCATGCTGCTCTTACTATGTGAAATTCACCAGAAAGCATTACTTACCCTGTGCCGTCAAGCCGCTTGTTAACAAGCTCGATGTCGGCATCTGCCACATCTAGTTGCCGCTTTAGTTCGACAAACTCATTAGTCCGGCTAGCCACCGGAGCTTCCACCACCTGCACATAAAGGCGGTTTGGTTACTACCTGGGACTACGATCCTCTGTTCGCCGCCGTTCTCGACGACAACCAGAGTCTTAGGGGCTACTATCTACACAGGGCACACTTAAAAATGTGCGGTACTATCAAAAAGTATCACGTACCTCAAAGCCTGTCAGTAGACTCATAAAGGCTTCATGCAATCCGCTTTCGGCGGACAAAATTCTTTCCATCACCGTACCCATTAACGAACGGTGTTCTTCTGAGATGTCCGCTCGCTCCAACAGCTCCCTCAGTACGTCCGACCGCATACCAGACGATGCCGGACTCTTTTTTGAGCCGGACGCTGAGGACTTCGGGTGACTATAGGATTATCTCCTGGCCTCGTCGGATCCTGAGAGGCCCTCCGTGATGACACTTCAAGGTCGCCCGCTTCTTGAGCGAGGGAGTCCGGGGGAGGCGTTTCGCTGTCCATCATCTCCGGAAGAAGATCCCCCGAAGACGAGCTCTGCTGGGAAGGGCTAAGATCCGAACTGCAAGATAAATGCTTCGGTTATTTTCCTCAGAAGTGAAGTAGTAATATCTTCACTATTAAAGTACTTTTTGATTACTTATAGCTCGTTAGAGAGCAGATCCCCGCGCAGACTTTGTGCGGCAAGAGCACCCTCCAAGGCGGGACCCTCTGGTGGAGACTTCTTCTCCCGTTTGGAAACCGTGGTTTCCGGATCTTCAGGGGTAGTCCTCTTCCTTCCCCGGGGTGAGAGAATGCCAGATTCCTCCCCTGGGTTATCCTCCCTCACGGAGGCACCCGTTCCCTCGGTCGGAATGGGTAGCGGTGGAGACCCGCTTTCGCCCCCTTTATTCCCCCCTTTATCTTCCTGTGAGGGCTCCGGGCAAGGTGCTAGCTCGAGCATATTTTCCAGCACCAGATTCTCCAAGCCTTCCGGAAGGGGGGCCGAACACCGGATCATCTTCGCCTTTGTTATCCAGTCCTGGTCAAAGATCGATTTCTCAGAATGACGTCATGATAAATGAAAGACGGTGTTCGGCTAGAGGATAACTTACTTGGTCGGCGGTGTGGTTGCTGCTCAGGCCCACGTCCTTGTAGTGTCCGGACACTCTATCCGGGGTCCAAAGAATGATTTATACATCTCCTCAAGCGTCAAGCCGAGGAAATTCTGAATAGCGCGTGGTCCTTCTGGGTTGAACTCCCACATGCGGAGGGGCTGGTGTTTGCATGGCTGGATTCGTCGAACCAACATGACTTGCATTACCATAATCAAACTAAAATATCCTTCGAAGAGATCTCGAATGCAGCTCTACAATACAGGCACGTCCTTGGCTGGACCCCAGCTCAGCCCTCTGCTAATCCATGACATCAGTTGTGGTGGAGGGCCTGAGCAGAAAGCACGGGCAGCCGCCCACTTGGCACTTCTGGGAGCTGTGATGTAAAACCACTCCCGTTGCGATAATCTGGACACCTCTGGAATGGAACCCTTTGGCCATGGGGCTCCAACGATCTTGCTTATTAATGCGCCTCCGCACGCTATATGCTGCCCCTCGACCATCTTCGGCTTCACATCGAAGGTCTTGAGTCACAGGCCGAAGTGAGGGGTAATGCGGAGGAAGGCCTCACATACGACAATAAATACCCAGATATGGAGAAAGGAGTCCGGGGCTAGATCGTGGAAATCTAGCCCGTAATAAAACATCAACCCCCTAATGAAGGGATCCAGAGTGAGGCCTAGACCTCGGAGGAAGTGGGACGACCTGCCCTTGGGCAGGCAGCCGATGCGAAACCTCGGCGGTCAGGTATCTGGCCTCCCTCAACTTCTTGATGTCTTCTTCCGTAACGGAGGAGGGCATCCATCGGCCTTGAAGGCTAGGTCCGGACATGATTGAAGGTCCGAAGCACCTGACCTGGGCTTTGGGTGTTAGAACTCGATGCAGGGGAAGGATTCAATTGAGCACGGGAGGGAAAAAAGTAAAAGCCTTGTCCCTTTATAAAGAGGGTGAATATCAAGCGTCCTCTCCGTAGCCGTTTGGGACTTGCCTATAACCTAGGAGTCCTAGACATGGTTGGGTTACCCACGCCCGTATTGATGAGAATCCCGTGATAAGGGGACACGATCTCTGCTTTGACAAGACGTGTCAAAAAACTATCTCGCGTTATGTGCGGGACTAGTTAAAGGCAACGGTTTGAATAATCACCGGACCATGACATAATGTCATGCTGCCAAAACAAGTCAGCAAATTAGATTTTTGAAAATATTATTCTCTCTATGGTGGTATGTGGAACTTATTTTGTAGGGTCGGACACTATCCTTGTATTCAAATTCTTCCGTGATGTATTCGGAGGAGGAACCCGCCTTGCAATGCCAAAGACAATACTGCGCGCCGGACTCATCGTCATTGAAAGCCTGGTTCAGGGGCTACTGAGGGAGTCCTAGATTAGGGGGTCTTCGGACAGCCATACTATATCCTTTGGCTGGACTATTGGACTATGAAGATACAAGATTGAAGACTTCGTCTCATGTCTGGATGGGACTCTACTTGGCGTGGAAGGCAAGCTAGGCAGTACGGATATGGATATCTCCTCCTTTTGTAACCGACCTTGTGTAACCCTAACCTTCTCCGGTGTCTATATAAACCGGAGGGTTTTAGTCCGTAGGACAGAAGAACAACATACAATCATACCATAGGTTAGCTTCTAGGGTTTAGCCTCTCTCATCTCGTGGTAGATCTACTCTTGTACTACCCATATCATCAATATTAATCAAGCAGGACGTAGGGTTTTACCTCCATCAAGAGGGCCCGAACCTGGGTAAAACATCGTGTTCCCTGCCTCCTGTTACCATCCGCCTTAGACACACAGTTCGGGACCCCCTACCCGAGATCCGCCGGTTTTGACACCGACAGTAAACAAAACCACTAGTTTCAAGAAAAGGGCAAAGGGAAAGAAGGAACTTCAAGAAGAACGGCAAGCAAGTTGCTGCTCAAGTGAAAAAACCCAAGTCTGGACCTAAGCCTGAAACTGAGTGCTTCTACTGCAAAGGGACTGGTCACTGGAAGCGGAACTACCCCAAGTAATTGGCGGATAAGAAGGATGGCAAAGTGAACATAGGTATATTTGATATACATGTTATTGATGTGTACTTTACTAGTGTTTATAGCAACCCCTCAGTATTTGATACTAGTTCAGTTGCTAAGAATAGTAACTCGAAACGGGAGTTGCAGAATGAACAGAGACTAGTTAAGGGTGAAGTGACGATGTGTATTGGAAATGGTTCCAAGATTGATATGATCATCATCGCACACTCCCTATACTTTCGGGATTAGTGTTAAACCTAAAATAAATGTTATTTAGTGTTTGCGTTGAGCATGAATATGATTGGATCATGTTTATTGCAATACGGTTATTCATGTAAGTTAGAGAATAATTGTTGTTCTGTTTACATGAATAAAACCTTCTATGGTCATACACCCAATGAAAATGGTTTGTTGGATCTCGATCGTGGTGATACACATTTTCATAATATTGAAGCCAAAAGATGCAAAGTTAATAATGATAGTGCAACTTATTTGTGGCACTGCCGTTTAGGTCATATTGGTGTAAAGCGCATGAAGAAAATCCCATGCTGATGGGCTTTTGGAATCACTTGATTATGAATCAGTTGATGCTTGCGAACCATGCCTCATGGGCAAGATGACTAAGACTCCGTTCTCCGGAACAATGGAGCGAGCAACAGATTTGTTGGAAATCATACATACTGATGTATGTGGTCCGATGAATATTGAGGCTCGCGGCAGGTATCATTATTTTCTGATCTTCACAGATGATTTGAGCAGATATGAGTATATCTACTTATGAAACACAAGTCTGAAACATTTGAAAAGTTCAAAGAATTTCAGAGTGAAGTGGAGAATCATCGTAACAAAATAAGTTTCTACGATATGATCGCAGAAGTAAAATATTTGAGTTACGAGTTTGGCCTTCAGTTAAAACAATGTGAAATAGTTTCACTACTCACGCCACCTGGAACACCACAGTGTAATGGTGTGTCCGAACGTCGTAACCGTACTTTATTAGATATGGTGCGATCTATGATGTCTCTTACCGATTTACCACTATCGTTTTGGGGTTATGCATTAGAGACAGCTACATTCACGCTAAATTAGGGCACCCATCTAAATCTGTTGAGACGACACCGTATGAACTATGGTTTGTCAAGAAACCTAAGCTGTCGTTTCTTAAAATTTGAGGTTGCAATGCTTATGTGAAAAACTTTCAACCTGATAAGCTCAAACCCAAATCGGAGAAGTGCATCTTCATAGGATACCCAAAAGAAAATGTTGGGTACACCTTCTATCACAGATCCGAAGGCAAGATATTCATTGCTGAGAATGGATCCTTTCCTAGAGAAGGAGTTTATCTCGAAAGAAGTGAGTGGGAGGAAAGTAGAACTTGATGAGGTAACTGTACCTGCTCCCTTATTGGAAAGTAGTTCATCACAGAAATCTGTTCCTGTGACTACTACACCAATTAGTGAGGAAGCTAATGATGATGATCATGTAACTTCAGATCAAGTTACTACCGAACTCGTAGGTAAACCAGAGTGAGATCCGCACCAGAGTGGTACGGTAATCCTGTCTTCTGGAGGTCATGTTACTTGACCATGACGAACCTACGAACTATGAGGAAGCGATGATGAGCCCAGATTCCGCGAAACGGCTTGAGGCCATGAAATCTGAGATGAGATCCATGTATGAGAACAAAGTATGGACTTTGATTGACTTGCCCATTGATCGGCGAGCCATTGAGATTAAATGGATCTTCAAGAGGAAGACGGACGCTGATAGTGGTGTTACTATCTACAAAGCTAGAATTGTCGCAAAAGGTTTTTGACAAGTTCAAGGTGTTGACTACGATGAGAGTTTCTCACTCGTATCTATGCTTAAGTCTGTCTGAATCATGTTAGCAATTGCCACATTTTATGAAATCTGGCAAATGGATAAACAAAACTACATTCCTTAATGGATTTATTAAAGAAGAGTTGTATATGATGTAGCAAGAAAGTTTTGTCAAACCTAAAGGTGCTAACAAAATATGCAAGCTCCAGCGATCCATCTATGGACTGGTGCAAGCATCTCGAAGTTGGAATATACGCTTTGATAAGTTGATCAAAGCATATAGTTTTATACAGACTTGCGGTGAAGCCTGTATTTACAAGAAAGTGAGTGGGAGCACTACAACATTTCTGATAAGTATATGTGAATGACATATTGTTGATCGGAAATAATGTAGAATTATTCTGCAAAGCATAAAGGAGTGTTTGAAAGAGTTTTTCAAAGAAAGACCTCGGTGAAGCTGCTTACATATTGAGCATCAAGATCTATAGAGATAGATCAAGACGCTTGATAAGTTTTTCAATGAGTACATACCTTGACAAGATTTTGAAGTAGTTCAAAATGGAACAGTCAAAGAAAGAGTTCTTGCCTGTGTTACAAGGTGTGAAGTTGAGTAAGACTCAAAGCCCGACCACGGCAGAAGATAGAAAGAGAACGAAAGTCATTCCCTATGCCTCAACCATAGTTTCTATAAAGTATTCCATGCTATGTACCAGATCTATTGTATACCATACACTGTGTTTAGCAAGGGAGTACAATAGTGATCTAGGAGTAGATCACTGGACAACGGTCAAAATTATCCTTAGTGGAATAAGGATATGTTTCTCGATTATGAGAGGTGACAAGTCGTCAAAGGTTACGTCGATGCAAATTTGAACATTGATCCAGATGACTCTAAGTGTCTCAATCTGGATACATTTTTAAAAGTGGGAGCATTAGCTAGAGGTAGCTCCGTGCAGCATTGTTGACATAGAAATTTTGCAAAATACATACGGATCTGAATGGCAGACCCGTAGACTAAACCTTCTCTCACAAGCAAAAAACATGATCACACCTTTGTACTCTTTGGGTTAATCACATGGCGAATGTGAACTAAGATTACTGACTCTAGTAAACCCTTTGAGTGTTGGTCACATGGTGATGTGAACTATGGGTGTTAATCACATGGTGATGTGAGCTATTGGTGTTAAATCACATGGCGATGTGAACTAGATTATTGACTCTTAGTGCAAGTGGGAGACTGAAGGAAATGCCCTAGAGGCAATAATAAAGTTATTATTTATTTTCCTTATACCATGATAAATGTTTTATTATTCATGCTAGAATTTGTATATTAACCGGAAAACATAATACATGTGTGAATACATAGACAAAACAGAGTGTCACTAGTATGCCTCTACTAGCTCGTTTATCAAAGATGGCTAAGTTGAAAGATGATGGTAGCAACTACACGGACTGGGTCCATAACTTGAGGATTATCCTCATTGCTGCACAGAAGAATTACGTCCTGGAAGCACCGCTAGGTGACAAACCCGTGCAGGAGCAAGCCAGATGTTATGAACACCTTGGCAGAGCAAAGCTGATGACTACTCGATAGTTCAGTGTGCCATGCTTTACGGCTTAGAACCGGGACTTCAACGACGTTTTGAACGTCATGGAGCATATGAGATGTTCCAGGAGTTGAAGTTAATATTTCAAGCAAATGCCCGGATTGAGAGATATGAAGTCTCCAATAAGTTCTACAGCTGCAAGATGGAGGAGAATAGTTCTATCAGTGAACATATACTCATAATGTCTGGGTACCACAACCACTTGACTCAACTGGGAGTTAATCTTCCTGATGATAGTGTCATTGATAGAGTTCTTCAATCACTGCCACCAAGCTACAAGAGCTTCGTGATGAACTATTGAAGGAAATATGCCCTAGAGGCAATAATAAAGTTATTATTTATTTCCTTATATCATGATAAATGTTTATTATTCATGCTAGAATTGTATTAACCGGAAACATAATACATGTGTGAATACATAGACAAACAGAGTGTCACTAGTATGCCTCTACTTGACTAGCTCGTTGATCAAAGATGGTTATGTTTCCTAACCATAGACATGAGTTGTCATTTGATTAACGGATCACATCATTAGGATAATGATGTGATTGACTTGACCCATTCCGTTAGCATAGCACTTGATCGTTTAGTTTGTTGCTATTGCTTTCTTCATGACTTATACATGTTCCTATGACTATGAGATTATGCAACTCCCGTTTACCGGAGGAACACTTTGTGTGCCACCAAACGTCACAACGTAACTGGGTGATTATAAAGGTGCTCTACAGGTGTCTCCGAAGGTACTTGTTGGGTTGGCGTATTTCGAGATTAGGATTTGTCACTCCGATTGTCGGAGAGGTATCTCTGGGCCCTCTCGGTAATGCACATCACTAAGCCTTGCAAGCATTGCAACTAATGAGTTAGTTGCGGGATGATGTATTACGGAACGAGTAAAGAGACTTGCCGGTAACGAGATTGAACTAGGTATTGAGATACCGACGATCGAATCTCGGGCAAGTAACATACCGATGACAAAGGGAACAACGTATGTTGTTATGCGGTTTGACCGATAAAGATCTTCGTAGAATATGTAGGGCCAATATGAGCATCCAGGTTCCGCTATTGGTTATTGACCGGAGACGTGTCTCGGTCATGTCTATATAGTTCTTGAACCCGTAGGGTGCACGCTTAACGGTTTCGATGACAGTTATATTATGAGTTTATGTTTTGATGTACCGAAGGTTGTTCGGAGTCCTAGATGTGATCACGGACATGACGAGGAGTCTCGAAATGGTCGATGCATGAAGATTGATATATTGGAAGCCTATGTTTGGATATCGAAAGTGTTCTGGGTGAAATCGGGATTTTACCGAAGTACGGAGGTTACTGGAACCCCCCGGGGACTTAATGGGCCTTAGTGGGCCTTGGTGGAAATAGAGGAGAGGCGGCCAGGGCATGGGCCGCACCCCCTCGCCCCTAGTCCGAATTGTACAAGGAGAGGGGGGCGGCGCCTGATAACGCACAAGTATAGGGGATCAATTGTAGCCTCTTTCGATAAGTAAGAGTGTCGAACCCAACGAGGAGCTAAAGGTTAGAACAAATATTCCCTCAAGTTCTATCGACCCACCGATTACAACTCTACGCACACTTGACGTTCGCTTTACCGGAAACAAGTATGAAACTAGAAGTGCTTTGTAGGTGTTTTTGGGTAAGCTTGCAAGAAAGTAAACAACACGAAAATAAAAGCTAGGGGCTGTTTAGATGAAGACACAACTAAATTAGTTTTAGTAGAGAGCTTTTGTCAACAAGAAAGTTATTTGTCCCTAGGCAATCGATAACTAGACCAGTAATCATTATTGCAATTTTATTTGAGGGAGAGGCATAAGCTAACATACTTTCTCTACTTGGATCATATGCACTTATGATTGGAACTCTAGCAAGCATCCGCAACTACTAAAGATTCATTAAGGTAAAACCCAACCATAGCATTAAAGTATCAAGTCCCCTTTATCCCATACGCAAACAACCTACTTACTCGGGTCTGTGCTTCTGTCACTCACGCCACCCACCATAAGCAAATCATAAGCATATTGCAAACCCTACAGCGGGGATCCCTCACGCTTGCGCGACACGGAGAGCACCATAGGACAGCACCAATAATAAAACATACAACTCAAACCAATCACGATCATCAAATAGCCATTAGGACAAAACAGATCTACTCAAACATCATAGGATAGCCATACATCATTGGGAAATAATATATAGCGTTGAGCACCATGTTTAAGTAGAGATTACAAGAGGAGAGGTTACACCGCTGCATAGAGGGGGGAAGAGTTGGTGATGATGGCGGAAGTTGTTGGTGTAGATTGCGCTGCAATCTCTCTCTTT